>NC_088399.1:103424689-103604689 GCF_034236695.1 Oncorhynchus nerka
ATAATGTGACTGGCTCAACTGTTCTGGGGAACTACAGTAAGCTATGTGACTGGCTCAACTGTTCTGGGGAACTACAGTAAGCATCATAATGTGACTGGCTCAACTGTTCTGGGGAACTACAGTAAGCATCATAATGTGACTGGCTCAACTGTTCTGGGGAACTACAGTAAGCATCATAATGTAACTGGCTCAACTGTTCTGGGGAACTACAGTAAGCATCATAATGTGACTGGCTCAACTGTTCTGGGGAACTACAGTAAGCATCATAATGTAACTGGCTCAACTGTTCTGGGGAACTACAGTAAGCTATGTGACTGGCTCAACTGTTCTGTAAGCAATAATGTGACTGGCTCAACTGTTCTGGGGAACTACAGTAAGCATCATAATGACTGACTGGCTCAACTGTTCTGGGGAACTACAGTAAGCATCATAATGTGACTGGCTCAACTGTTCTGGGGAACTACAGTAAGCTTCACTGGCTCCAACTGTTCTAAAATAATGTGACTGGCTCAACTGTTCTGGGGAACTACAGTAAGCATCATAATGTAACTGGCTCAACTGTTCTGGGGAACTACAGTAAGCATCATAATGTACATAAGCATCATAATGTGACTGGCTCAACTGTTCTGGGGAACTACAGTAAGCATCATAATGTGACTGGCTCAACTGTTCTGGGGAACTGTAACTGGCTCAACTGTTCTGGGGGAACTACATGTAAAATAATGTGACTGGCTCAACTGTTCTGGGGAACTACAGTAAGCATCATAATGTGACTGGCTCAACTGTTCTGGGGAACTACAGTAAGCATCATAATGTGACTGGCTCAACTGTTCTGGGGAACTACAGTAAGCTTCATAATGTAAAATAATGTGACTGGCTCAACTGTTCTGGGGAACTACAGTAAGCATCATAATGTAACTGGCTCAACTGTTCTGGGGAACTACAGTAAGCATCATAATGTGACTGACTCAACTGTTCTGGGGAACTACAGTAAGCTATGTGACTGGCTCAACTGTTCTGGGGAACTACAGTAAGCATCATAATGTAACTGGCTCAACTGTTCTGGGGAACTACAGTAAGCAGTAAGCATCATAATGTTCTGACATAATGTGACTCAACTGTTCTGGGGAACTACAGTAAGCTATGTGACTGGCTCAACTGTTCTGGGGAACTACAGTAAGCATCATAATGTGACTGGCTCAACTGTTCTGGGGAACTACAGTAAGCATCATAATGTGACTGACTCAACTGTTCTGGGGAACTACAGTAAGCTATGTGACTGGCTCAACTGTTCTGGGGAACTACAGTAAGCATCATAATGTAACTGGCTCAACTGTTCTGGGGAACTACAGTAAGCATCATAATGTGACTGACTCAACTGTTCTGGGGAACTACAGTAAGCTATGTGACTGACTCAACTGTTCTGGGGAACTACAGTAAGCTATGTGACTGGCTCAACTGTTCTGGGGAACTACAGTAAGCTATGTGACTGGCTCAACTGTTCAGGGGAACTACAGTAAGCATCATAATGTGACTGGCTCAACTGTTCTGGGGAACTACAGTAAGCTTCATAATGTAACTGGCTCAACTGTTCTGGGGAACTACAGTAAGCTATGTGACTGACTCAACTGTTCTGGGGAACTACAGTAAGCTATGTGACTGGCTCAACTGTTCTGGGGAACTACAGTAAGCATCATAATGTGACTGGCTCAACTGTTCTGGGGAACTACAGTAAGCTATGTGACTGGCTCAACTGTTCTGGGGAACTACAGTAAGCATCATAATGTGACTGGCTCAACTGTTCTGGGGAACTACAGTAAGCATCATAATGTGACTGGCTCAACTGTTCTGGGGAACTACAGTAAGCATCATAATGTAACTGGCTCAACTGTTCTGGGGAACTACAGTAAGCATCATAATGTAACTGGCTCAACTGTTCTGGGGAACTACAGTAAGCATCATAATGTAACTGGCTCAACTGTTCTGGGGAACTACAGTAAGCATCATAATGTAACTGGCTCAACTGTTCTGGGGAACTACAGTAAGCATCATAATGTAACTGGCTCAACTGTTCTGGCTCAACTGTTCTGGCTCAACTGTTCTGGGGAACAAGGTCGACGACATCCGATCCTCGTTTGCTAAGTTCTGGGAACTACAGTCAAACGACACCGCTGGTTCTGCTCACACTGCCCTACCCTGTGCTCTGACCTCTTTCTCCCCTCTCTCTCCAGATGAAATCTCGCGTCTTGTGACGGCCGGCCGCCCTACAACCTGCCCGCTTGACCCTATCCCCTCCTCTCTTCTCCAGACCATTTCCGGAGACCTCCTCCCTTACCTCACCTCGCTCATCAACTCATCCCTGACCGCTGGCTACGTCCCTTCCGTCTTCAAGAGAGCGAGAGTTGCACCCCTTCTGAAAAAACCTACACTCGATCCCTCCGATGTCAACAACTACAGACCAGTATCCCTTCTTTCTTTTCTCTCCAAAACTCTTGAACGTGCCGTCCTTGGCCAGCTCTCCCGCTATCTCTCTCAGAATGACCTTCTTGATCCAAATCAGTCAGGTTTCAAGACTAGTCATTCAACTGAGACTGCTCTTCTCTGTATCACGGAGGCGCTCCGCACTGCTAAAGCTAACTCTCTCTCCTCTGCTCTCATCCTTCTAGACCTATCGGCTGCCTTCGATACTGTGAACCATCAGATCCTCCTCTCCACCCTCTCCGAGTTGGGCATCTCCGGCGCGGCCCACGCTTGGATTGCGTCCTACCTGACAGGTCGCTCCTACCAGGTGGCGTGGCGAGAATCCGTCTCCACACCACGTGCTCTCACCACTGGTGTCCCCCAGGGCTCTGTTCTAGGCCCTCTCCTATTCTCGCTATACACCAAGTCACTTGGCTCTGTCATAACCTCACATGGTCTCTCCTATCATTGCTATGCAGACGACACACAATTAATCTTCTCCTTTCCCCTTCTGATGACCAGGTGGCGAATCGCATCTCTGCATGTCTGGCAGACATATCCGTGTGGATGACGGATCACCACCTCAAGCTGAACCTCGGCAAGACGGAGCTGCTCTTCCTCCCGGGGAAGGACTGCCCGTTCCATGATCTCGCCATCACGGTTGACAACTCCATTGTGTCCTCCTCCCAGAGCGCTAAGAACCTTGGCGTGATCCTGGACAACACCCTGTCGTTCTCAACTAACATCAAGGCGGTGGCCCGTTCCTGTAGGTTCATGCTCTACAACATCCGCAGAGTACGACCCTGCCTCACACAGGAAGCGGCGCAGGTCCTAATCCAGGCACTTGTCATCTCCCGTCTGGATTACTGCAACTCGCTGTTGGCTGGGCTCCCTGCCTGTGCCATTAAACCCCTACAACTCATCCAGAACGCCGCAGCCCGTCTGGTGTTCAACCTTCCCAAGTTCTCTCACGTCACCCCGCTCCTCCGCTCCCTCCACTGGCTTCCAGTTGAAGCTCGCATCCGCTACAAGACCATGGTGCTTGCCTACGGAGCTGTGAGGGGAACGGCACCTCAGTACCTCCAGGCTCTGATCAGGCCCTACACCCAAACAAGGGCACTGCGTTCATCCACCTCTGGCCTGCTCGCCTCCCTACCACTGAGGAAGTACAGTTCCCGCTCAGCCCAGTCAAAACTGTTCGCTGCTCTGGCCCCCCAATGGTGGAACAAACTCCCTCACGACGCCAGGACAGCGGAGTCAATCACCACCTTCCGGAGACACCTGAAACCCCACCTCTTTAAGGAATACCTAGGATAGGATAAAGTAATCCCTCTCACCCCCCCCCCTGAAAAGATTTAGATGCACTACTGTTCCACTGGAGGTCATAAGGTGAATGCACCAATTTGTAAGTCGCTCTGGATAAGAGCGTCTGCTAAATGACTTAAATGTAAATGTAAATGCATCATAATGTGACTGGCTCAACTGTTCTGGGGAACTACAGTAAGCATCATAATGTGACTGGCTCAACTGTTCTGGGGAACTACAGTAAGCATCATAACGTGACTGGCTCAACTGTTCTGGGGAACTACAGTAAGCTTCATAACTTGAAATAATATGACCAGTTGAAATGAAGACGCAATCTGCTTTATCTTCCATTGCACAAGTTGACTGCAGGTATTAACTTAAAGTAGCTACAAATATTCACATTTATTTAACAACTTCAAAAGGTATTAATTAATTAATATTGACGGTATTAAAAAACCATTCCGTGGCTTTTTCCAAATACCCCGGTATACCGCCCAAACCTATCTAGCAACAATCAACAACCACTTTGACAGAGATTGAAGGATAAAAAAATAAAATAATGGGCAAATGTTGCGCAATCCAGGTGTGGAAATCTCTTAGAGACTTACCGAGAAAGACTCACAGCTGTAATCGCTGCCAAAGGTGATTCTAACATGTATTGACCCAGGGCAGTGGTCAACAACTGGTCTATCCAAGGTGTCTTCCATGTCTGCTAAGAACGTCTGAATGTCGTTTATGATCAGTAAAAGATCACATTTTTTGGGTCTAGTCAAGATTCTAGCCGACGTGTTTAGCACTAACTGAAGTTTATTTAGTGCTTTATCCGGGTAGCCGGAAAGAAGAGCATTGCAGTAGTCTAACCTAGAAGTGACAAAAGGGATGGATGGTAAGTTGGTGGTTGAAGATATCCCTCTAGTGGTGTGGGGGCTATGCTTTGGCAAAGTGGGTGGGGTTATATCCTGCCTGTTTGGCCTTGTCCGGGGGTATCGTCGGACGGGGCCACAGTGTCTCCCGACACCTCCTGCAGTATTTATGCTGCAATAGTTTATGTGTCAGGGGGCTAGGGTCAGGAGGTAGCCTAATGGTTAGAGTGTTGGACTAGTAACCGCAAGGTTGTAAGATTGAATCCCCGAACTGACAAGGTAAAAATCTGTCGTTCTGCCCTTGAACAAGGCAGTTAACCCACTGTTCCTAGGCCATCATTGAAAATAATAGTTCTTAAATGACTTGCCTAGTTAAATAAAGGTAAAAAAATATCTGAAGTATTTCTCCTGTCTTGTCCTGTGTGAATTTAAGTATTCTCTCTGTTTCTTTCTCTCTCTCGGAGGACCTGAGCCCTAGGACCATGCCTCAGGACTATCTGGCCTGATAACTCCTTGCTGTCCCCAGTCCACCTGGTCGTGCTGCTGCTCCAGTTTCAACTGTTCTGCCTGCGACTATGGAACCCTGACCTGGTCACCGGACGTGCTACCTGTCCCAGACCTGCTGTTTTCAACTCTCTAGAGACAGCAGGAGCGCTAGAGATACTCTGAATGATCGGTTTACTCCTGAGGTGCTGACCTGTTGCAACGACTAATTATTATTATCTGACCCTGCTGACCATCTATGAACATTGGAACATCTTGGCCATGTCCTGTTATAATCTCCTGTTGGTCATCTATGAACATTTGAACATCTTGGCCATGTCCTGTTATAATCTTCACCTGGCACAGCCAGAAGAGGACTGACCACCCCACATAGCCTGGTTCCTCTCTAGGTTTATAATCTCCACCCGGCACAGCCAGAAGAGGACTGGCCACCCCACATACTTAATACTTCCTCTCTAGGTTTATAATCTTCACCCGGCACAGCCAGAAGAGGACTGGCCACCCCACATAGCCTGGTTCCTCTCTAGGTTTATAATCTCCACCCGGCACAGCCAGAAGAGGACTGGCCACCCCACATAGCCTGGTTCCTCTCTAAGTTTATAATCTCCACCCGGCACAGCCAGAAGAGGACTGGCCACCCCACATAGCCTGGTTCCTCTCTAGGTTTCTTCCTAGGTTCTGGCCTTTCTTTTTTTTCTCTTTTTTTTACTGCTTTTTCTCTCCAGATTCATGGTATCCAATTAGTAGTTACTGTCTTGTCTCATTGCTGCAACTCCAGTACGGACTCGGGAGAGGCAAAGGTCGAGAACCATGTGTCCTCCGAAATACAACGCACATCCAACCCGGAAGCCAGCCGCACCAATGTGTCGGAGGAAACACCGTACACCTAGCGACCTGGTCAGCGTGCACTGTGCCCGGCCCGCCATGGGAGCCGCTAGTGCGCGGTGAGACAAGGATATCCCTGCCGGCCAAACCCTCCCTAACCCGGACGACGCTGGGCCAATTGTGCGTCGCCCCATGAGTCTCCCGGTCGCGGCCGCCTGCGCCAGAGCCTGGACTCGAACCAAGAATCTCTCCCTTTCTAGGTAGGTTTTCCTAGCCACTGTGCTTCTACACCTGCATTGCTTGCTGTTTGGGGTTTTAGGTTTCTGTACAGCACTTTGTGACTTTATAAATAAATTTGATTGATTCCACAGCTAGCAGTGTTTTTCCGTTCTCTGCTTTTTTCATTAGTTTCCCGGTTCTCTCCACCGGTCCCTTCATGTCAACCGTTTCTTTCTCGTGCTTCTGCTGTGCACTGGACCGATGTCAATCTCTGCTGGCGGCCAGACATCAGGGCTAAACTGGAGAGAACCTTTACATGGCCTGTGCCTGATGGTTGATTTTTGAGGAAGTCTTGCAATTTCTGCTTTGTTCTTGCTTATGGCATAGTTTGGGTTTAAATCGCTGCTGAGGTCAGCGATCAATCTTTCTATGGATGAGGGTTCACTAATTAGCAGGGGAATGGGGACCACCCCCTCTGATAGCACATTATAAAGTCAGACTCATTCTGAACAGGTTGCAGCCTATCAGGATACTTGGTTATCTTTCCCTTGGCAGGTGTGCTTGTGTAAGCATGTGCAACGGAACAATTAATGAGGATTTATACTAGGATCACTTAAGGGTGCGAACTACCAGCCTTGGTAAAGTTGAAAAATGTACACTGAAGCCCTTTGACTCTACCGCTACATTAATCAACCATTTTTCCCCAGAGGTCCATAGGTCATCCCTGTAGACTGTCCGAAGCTAGTGCTTTACAGCTGTAGACTTTTCATGTAGTTATCAACTTAGGATAGTGCCCTAAGCAACACACCGCTAAGTAGCATCGCCCTAGATATGACATTAGACAAAATGCCATGATAGAGTCATTTAGCCAAGACTGTGGACGTACACTACCGGTCAAAAGTTTTAGAACACCGACTCATTCAAGGTTTTTTTATTTGTACTATTTTCTACATTGTTGAATAATAGTGAAGACACCAAAAACTATGAAATAACACATATGGAATCATGTAGTAACCAAAAAAGCGTTAAACAAATCAAAATATATTTTATGTTTGAGATTCTTCAAATAGCCACCCTTTGCCTTTGATGACAGCTTTGCACACTATTGGCATTCTATCAACCAGCTTCACCTGGAATGTTTTTCCAACAATCTTGAAGGAGTTCCCACATATGCTGAGCACTTGTTGGCTGCTTTTCCTTCACTCTCCTGTCAGACTCATCCCAAACCATCCTAATTTGGTTGAGGTTTGGGGTTTGTGGAGGCCAGGTCATCTGATGCAGCACTCCATCACTCTCCTTCTTGGTCAAATAGTCCTTACACAGCCTGGAGGTGTGTTGGGTTATTGTCCGATTGAAAAACAAATGATAGTCCCACTAAGCCCAAACCACCAGATGGGATGGCGTATCGCTGCAGAATGCTGTGGTAGCCATGCTGGTTATGTGCCTTCAATTATAAATAAATCACTGACAGTGTCACCAGCAAAGCACCCCCACACCATCACACCACCTCCTCCATGCTTCACGGTGGGAAATACACATGCAGAGATAATCCGTTCAGCACACCTCGTCTCACGAAGACACGGCGGTCTCCAATTTGGACTCATCAGACCAAAGGACAGATTTCCACTGGTCTAATGTCTATTGCTCGTGTTTCTTGGCCCAAGCAAGTCTCTTCTTCTTATTGGTGTCCTTTAGTAGTGGTTTCTTTGCAGCAAATCGACCATGAAGGTCTGATTCACGCAGTCTCCTCTGAACAGTTGATGTTGAGATGTGTGTTACTTGAACTCTGTGAAGCATTTATTTGGGATGCAATTTCTGAGGCTGGAAACTCTAATGAACTTGTACAGTGGAGATGTTTATAAATGGCCTGTTTGGGCTGATGAGACAGTGGATTGTGCAGTGAACTGTAACAGAGTAAATAGGCATTTCAACCTCATAGCCATGGAATAGACACCAGCTGGAATGGGTTTTTAACCAATCAGCATCCAGGATTAGACCCATCCATTGAATAATGCATTGTACTTTACTGTCCTGTGACTAGCTTGGCCATAGTGTCTGTCTTTTTCTGCAGAGCTGTAAGTCAGGCTCCTCCCATCACCTAGGAACTAGGCTACAGGCTGTAGGCAGCATGGTTTCAATACTGTATTATTAGTAATCCTCACCCTTGTTGCTCCTATTTGAAACACAACCAGGCCAAGGTTGAGCTGCTGATGATTAAAATAGGCTACATAGGGAACTGTGTATCACCACGGTTACAAGATGCTCTGCTGCATAGCTCACAAACAAATGGTTGTGTGTGTGTGTGTGTGTGTGTGCGTGTGCGCGTGTGTGTGTGTGTGCGTGTGCGTGTGCGTGTGCGCGTGCGTGCGTGTGTGTGTGTGCGTGTGTGTGCGCGTGTGCGTGTGCGCGTGCGTGCGTGTGTGTGCGTGTGCGTGTGCTACGACTGCTACGTAGCTACCAGTGGTGAGAAGTGACAGACATGTATTATTTACAGTAAAGGGGACAGTGCCTGTCTGCTTGTATTGTTGGAATCAACTAAACTTTGAACATTGAGATATTAAATAAATTATAGAGAGCTTGTAGTTCTAACCATGCTGCACAGTGTCTGTCTGCTTGTAGTTCTAACCATGCTGCACAGTGTCTGTCTGCTTGTAGTTCTAACCATGCTGCACAGTGTCTGTCTGCTTGTAGTTCTAACCATGCTGCACAGTGTCTGTCTGCTTGTAGTTCTAACCATGCTGCAGTGTCTGTCTGTCTGCTTGTATAGACTAACCATGCTGCACAGTGTCTGTCTGCTTGCATAGACTACAAAATTCAAAAGGCACTCGCACATCTGAGCAATCTTATTTGCAGGTGCATGGCAACAATTGAACAAGATGAAGGAAAAATGGAACCGCACACTGCTCTTGATAGTATCACTGATATTTAATAAGCTTCCGTATCGTAGCACATAATTCATGTTCAAATTCACAAGATAACATACATAGGCATGATGAAATGCCTGTCTGGAGGATGAAAATCCCAAAACATTCTCTTCAAATCAAATTTATTTATATAGCCCTTCGTACATCAGCTGATATCTCAAAGTGCTGTACAGAAACCCAGCCTAAAACCCCAAACAGCAAGCAATGCAGGTGTAGAAGCACGGTGGCTAGGAAAAACTCCCTAGAAAGGCCAAAACCTAGGAAGAAACCTAGAGAGGAACCAGGCTATGTGGGGTGGCCAGTCCTCTTCTGGCTGTGCCGGGTGGAGATTATAACAGAACATGGCCAAGATGTTCAAATGTTCATAAATTACCAGCATGGTCGAATAATAATAAGGCAGAACAGTTGAAACTGGAGCAGCAGCATGGCCAGGTGGACTGGGGACAGCAAGGAGTCATCATGTCAGGTAGTCCTGGGGCATGGTCCTAGGGCTCAGGTCCTCCGAGAGAGAGAAAGAAAGAGAGAAGGAGAGAATTAGAGAACGCACACTTAGATTCACACAGGACACCGAATAGGACAGGAGAAGTACTCCAGATATAACAAACTGACCCTAGCCCCCCGACACATAAACTACTGCAGCATAAATACTGGAGGCTGAGACAGGAGGGGTCAGGAGACACTGTGGCCCCATCCGAGGACACCCCCGGACAGGGCCAAACAGGAAGGATATAACCCCACCCACTTTGCCAAAGCACAGCCCCCACACCACTACTTCTACTCAGAGTATTATTGATATCACCTCCCCTGTCTGATATCATAACTTTCTCTATGCCACAAAATCTAAAGGTAGAAATGTCATGCTTCAGGTCATTGAATTGTACTGCGACTGGATAATCCCTGTCGTTTCTCCTGATTGAACTTTTATGTTCACTAATTCTCTGTTTGAGAGAACAAGAGGTTTTACCGACATAACAGAGCTCACATGGACATTTAATCATGTAGATAACATGGGTGGTGGAGCACGTAATAATGTCATTTATTAGGAACCGTTTTCCTCTATGTGGGTGGTGGTAGAAGTATTCACACTTCATCATATTGTTGCACTGTGCGCATCCTCTGCATTTATAGCTACTATTTACAAGAGGGTGTAAAAGAGCCTGGCTGATTTTCTTTTGTGGCTGGCAGTTGGCATGGACCAATTTATCACGTAAATTGCGACCTCTCCTATATATAGACAATGCAGTGTCTGTCGGCTTGTATAGACTAACCATGCTGTAGGGTCTGTCTGTCTCCTTGTATAGACTAACCATGCTGTAGGGTCTGTCTGTCTCCTTGTATAGACTAACCATGCTGAAGTGTCAATCTGCTTGTATAGACTAACCATGCTGCAGTGTCTGTCTGCTTGTATAGACTAACCATGCTGCAGTGTCTGTCTGTCTGCTTGTGTAGACTAACCATGCTGTAGTGTCTGTCTGTCTGCTTGTATAGACTAACCATGCTGCACAGTGTCTGTCTGTCTGCTTGTATAGACTAACCATGCTGCAGTGTCTGTCTGCTTGTATAGACTAACCATGCTGCAGTGTCTGTCTGCTTGTATAGACTAACCATGCTGCAGTGTCTGTCTGTCTGCTTGTATAGACTAACCATGCTGCACAGTGTCTGTCTGTCTGCTTGTATAGACTAACCATGGTGCACAGTGTCTGTCTGTCTGCTTGTATAGACTAACCATGCTGCAGTGTCTGTCTGCTTGTATAGACTAACCATGCTGCAGTGTCTGTCTGTCTGCTTGTGTAGACTAACCATGCTGTAGTGTCTGTCTGTCTGCTTGTATAGACTAACCATGCTGCACAGTGTCTGTCTGTCTGCTTGTATAGACTAACCATGCTGCAGTGTCTGTCTGCTTGTATAGACTAACCATGCTGCAGTGTCTGTCTGCTTGTATAGACTAACCATGCTGCAGTGTCTGTCTGTCTGCTTGTATAGACTAACCATGCTGCACAGTGTCTGTCTGTCTGCTTGTATAGACTAACCATGCTGCACAGTGTCTGTCTGTCTGCTTGTATAGACTAACCATGCTGCACAGTGTCTGTCTGCTTGTATAGACTAACCATGCTGCACAGTGTCTGTCTGTCTGTCTGCTTGTATAGACTAACCATGCTGCACAGTGTCTGTCTGCTTGTATAGACTAACCATGCTGCACAGTGTCTGTCTGTCTGTCTGCTTGTATAGACTAACCATGCTGCACAGTGTCTGTCTGCTTGTATAGACTAACCATGCTGCACAGTGTCTGTCTGTCTGTCTGCTTGTATAGACTAACCATGCTGCACAGTGTCTGTCTGCTTGTATAGACTAACCATGCTGCACAGTGTCTGTCTGTCTGTCTGCTTGTATAGACTAACCATGCTGCACAGTGTCTGTCTGTCTGCCTGCTTGTATAGACTAACCATGGTGAAGTGTCTGTCTGCTTGTATAGACTAACCATGCTGCAGTGTCTGTCTGCTTGTATAGACTAACCATGCTGCAGTATCTGTCTGCTTGTATAGACTAACCATGGTGAAGTGTCTGTCTGCTTGTATAGACTAACCATGCTGCAGTGTCTGTCTGCTTGTATAGACTAACCATGCTGCAGTATCTGTCTGCTTGTATAGACTAACCATGCTGCAGTGTCTGTCTGCTTGTATAGACTAACCATGGTGAAGTGTCTGTCTGCTTGTATAGACTAACCATGCTGCAGTGTCTGTCTGCTTGTATAGACTAACCATGCTGCTGTGAATTCCTGCCAAGAAGGGAATAGGAACACAAATCTACAATGTACTATGTTGAACCCTTCACTGGCAAACATATGTTACTGTAATCTCCATTGGAACACAGGGAGAAGAGGGAAGTATGTTTTACATAGAAGAGAGATACTGGAGAGTCCAGGGAGTAGAGAGAAGAGAGAGACTAGAGATTCCAGAGAGTAGAGAGACTGGAGAGACTGGAGAGGAGAGAGACTGGAGATTCCAGAGAGCAGAGAGTAGAGAGAGAAGAAAGATGAGAGAGACTGAAGAGTAGAGAGAAAAGAGAGAGAGGAGAGAGATGAGACCAGAGAGAGTAGAGAGAGAAGAGAGATAGGAGAGACTGAAGAGTAGAGAGAAGAGAGAGAGGAGAGAGAGAAGAGAGATGAGAGAGACTGAAGAGTAGAGAGAGAAGAGAGAGAGGAGAGAGAGCAGAGAGTAGAGAGAGAAGAGAGATAGAGAGTGAGACGAGAGAGAGGAGAGAGGAGACTGAAGAGTAGAGAGAGAGGAGAGAGAAGAGAGAGGAGAGAGACTGAAGAGTAGAGAGAGAAGAGAGAGGAGAGAGGTGAGAGAGAGTAGAGAGAGAGGAGAGAGATGAGACAGAGTAGAGAGAGGAGAGAGATGAGAGAGAGTAGAGAGGAGAGAGGAGAGAGACTGAAGAGTAGAGAGAGAAGAGAAAGAGGAGAGAGAGAAGAGAGAGGGGAGAGACTGAAGAGTAGAAAGAAAAGAGAGAGAAGAGAGATGAGAGAGAGAGCAGAGTAGAGAGAGAAGAGAGGTAGAGAGTGAGAAGAGAGAGAGGAGAGATGAGAGAGAGACTGAAGAGTAGAGAGAGAGGAGAGAGATGAGAGAGACTGAAGAGTAGAGAGAGAGGAGAGAGATGAGAGAGAGTAGAGAGAGAGGAGAGAGATGAGAGAGAGTAGAGAGAGTAGAGAGAGAAGAGAGAGGAGAGAGGAGAGAGGAGAGAGGAGAGAGGAGAGAAACTGAAGAGTAGAGAGTAGAGAGAGACTGGAGAGTAGAGAGTAGAAAGAGTAGAGATAAGAGAGATAAGAGAGAGACTGGCAAGCCCATAACACACAGCATGCAATTCTTGTTCCCAACCTTCCCGTTCAATGTACTAGGAGGTGTGTGGGGGAGGTTGTGTCAAGAGAGGACATGTTCAACTAGCCCTCATCACTACATTTGTCTGTCTCTCTGGTCTGCCAAAATCAGATTGTATTTGTCATATGCTTGGTAAACAACAGGTGTAGACTAACAGTGAAATACTGACTTACGGGTCAGTTTGACATAACATGGTAAAAACACCAGGAAATCCATATGATTTAAATTGTGGAAATCTGTTGCCAAGTATTCCCACATTCCCACTACACATCCCCATAATAGAGAGACACATGATCGTATACAAATGAAAGCCAGGCTTGGAATGATTGTTTTAGCCAAATATTATTTATGTTTGGGCTTCTTGTGGTCAATTGGCAGTCTACAAATGATTTGTAATTATGTTTCCGGCTCCCTGACCATCCACTCAAGAAAAAGAACAATCGTCCCGCGGCTGAATCACACTACCCAAGACATGATGCAGCCAGTCAATATGCTCTCAATCGTGCAGCTGTAGACCTTTTTGACCATCTGTGGGCCAAATCGAGGAGTCATGCCTCTCACATAGAAACATGCCTCTCACATAGATTATAGTGACAACATTGAAATATGTCAAAGAGCATTGACTAACACCCCAACACCCCAGTCACCGGTTTGTCCAGAGTGCACACACACACCATGTAGGCTCAGTGGAGAGTAGTGGAGTAGGAATCAGCCCACATTAGGAACTAGAAGAGAATAGAGCTGATAGTACCATGTACTGTATAGTACTGAGAGTTAGACAGCCCAGGCTACACTACAGTATATCTACAGAAGACTTCTTATGTGCTGTATTTTATAATCTACAGTAGACCTCTTATGTACTGTATTTGATTATCTACAGTAGACCTCTTATGTACTGTATTTTATTATCTACAGTAGACCTCTTATGTACTGTATTTGATTATCTACAGTAGACCTCTTATGTACTGTATTATATTATCAGTAGACTTATGTGCTGTATTTGATTATCTACAGTAAACCTCTTATGTACTGTATTTGATTATCTACAGTAGACCTCTTATGTACTGTATTTTATTATCTACAGTAGACCTCTTATGTACTGTATTTGATTATCTACAGTAGACCTCTTATGTACTGTATTTTATTATCTACAGAAGACCTCTTATGTACTGTATTTGATTATCTACAGTAGACCTCTTATGTACTGTATTTGATTATCTACAGTAGACCTCTTATGTACTGTATTTTATTATCTACAGTAGACCTCTTATGTACTGTATTTGATTATCTACAGTAGACTCTTATGTACTGTATTTGATTATCTATGTACTGTATTTTATAATCTACAGTAGACCTCTTATGTACTGTATTTTATTATCTACAGTAGACCTCTTATGTACTGTATTTGATTATCTACAGTAGGCCACTTACGTACTGTATTTTATAATCTACAGTAGACCTCTTATGTACTGTATTTTATTATCTACAGTAGACCTCTTATGTACTGTATTTGATTATCTACAGTAGACCTCTTATGTACTGTATTTGATTATCTACAATAGACCTCTTATGTTCTGTATTTGAATATCTACAGTAGACCTCTTATGTACTGTATTTTATTAACTACAGTAGACCTCTTATGTACTGTATTTTATTATCTACAGTAGACCTCTTATGTTCTGTATTTTATTATCTACATTAGACCACTTATGTACTGTATTTTATAATCTACAGTAGACTTCGTTTGTGCTGTATTTTATAATCTACAGTAGACCTCTTATGTACTGTATTTGATTATCTACAGTAGACCTCTTATGTTCTGTATTTTATTATTTACAGTAGACCTCTTATGTACTCTATTTTATTAACTACAGTAGACCTCTTATGTACTGTATTTTATTATCTACAGTAGACCTCGTATGTACTGTATTTGATTATCTACAGTAAACCTCTTATGTACTGTATTTTATTATCTACAGTAGACCTCTTATGTGCTGTATTTGATTATCTACAGTAAACCTCTTATGTACTGTATTTTATTATCTACAGTAAACCTCTTATGTACTGTATTTTATTATCTACAGTAAACCTCTTATGTACTGTATTTTATTATCTACAGTAAACCTCTTATGTACTGTATTATATTATCTACAGTAGACCTCTTATGTGCTGTATTTGATTATCTACAGTAAACCTCTTATGTACTGTATTTGATTATCTACAGTAGACCTCTTATGTACTGTATTTTATTATCTACAGTAAACCTCTTATGTACTGTATTTGATTATCTACAGTAGACCTCGTATGTACTGTATTTTATTATCTACAGTAGACCTCGTATGTACTGTATTTTATTATCTACAGTAAACCTCTTATGTACTGTATTATATTATCTACAGTAGACCTCTTATGTACTGTACTTTATTTTTATTTTTTTATTTCACCTTATTTAACCAGGTAGGCCAGTTGAGAACAAGTTCTCATTTACAACTGTGACCTGGCCAAGATAAAGCAAAGCAGTGCGACACAGACAACAACACAGAGTTACACATAAACAAACGTACAGTCAATAACACAATAGAAAAATCTATATACAGTGTGTGCAAATGTAGAAGAGTAGGGAGGTAAGGCAATGAATAGGCCATAGAGGTGAAATAATTACAATTTATTATTAACACTGGAGTGATAGATGTGCAGATGATGATGTGCAAGTAGAGATACTGGGGTGCAAAATAGCAAGAACATAAATAGCAATATGGGCATGAGGAAGTTGGGTGTGCTATTTACAGATGGACTATGTACAGCTGCAGTGATCGGTAAGTTGCTCTGATAGCTGATGCTTAAAGTTAGTGAGGGAGATATGAGTCTCCAGCTTCGGAGATTTTTTGCAGTTCGTTCATGTCACTGGCAGCAGAGAACTGGAAGGAAAGGCGGCCAAATGAGGTGTTGGCTTTGGGGATGACCAGTGAAATATACCTGCTGGAGCGCATGCTACGGGTGGGTGTTGCTATGGTGACCAGTGAGCTGAGATAAGGCGGGGCTTTACCTAGCATTGACTTGTAGATAACCTGTAGCCAACGGGTTTGGCGACAAGTATGTAGCGAGGGCCAGCCAACGAGAGCATACAGGTCAATGTGGAGGGTAGTATATGGGGCTTTGGTGACAAAACGGATGGCACTGTGATAGACTGCATCCAGTTTCAACTGTTCTGCCTTATTATTATTCGACCATGCTGGTCATTTATGAACATTTGAACATCTTGGCCATGTTCTGTTATAATCTCCACCCGGCACAGCCAGAAGAGGACTGGCCACCCCACATAGTCTGGTTCCTCTCTAGGTTTCTTCCTAGGTTTTGGGTTTTTCCCAGCCACCGTGCTTCTACACCTGCATTGCTTGCTGTTTGGGGTTTTAGGCTGGGTTTCTGTACAGCACTTTGAGATATCAGCTGATGTACGAAGGGCTAAATAAATACATTTGATTTGATTTTGATTTGATTTTGCATCCAATTTGCTGAGTAGAGTGTTGGAGACTATTTTGTAAATTACATCGCCGAAGTCAGGATCGGTAGGATAGTCAGTTTTACGAGGGTATGTTTGGCAGCATGAGTGAAGGAGCTTTGTTGCGAAATAGAAAGCAGATTCTAGATTTCATTTTGGATTGGAGATGCTTAATGTGAGTCTGGAAGGAGAGTTTACAGTCTAACCAGATATCTAGGTATTTATAGTTGTCCCCAAGTCAGAACCGTCCAGAGTAGTGATGCTGGACGGGCGGGCAGGTGCAGGCAGCTATCGGTTGAAGAGAATGCATTTGGTTTTACTAGTGTTTAAAAACAGTTTGGAGGCCATGGAAGGAGTGTTGTATGGCATTGAAGCTCGTCTGGAGGTTTGTTAACACAGTGTCCAAAGAAGGGCCAGAAGTATACAGAATGGTGTAGTCTGCGTAGAGGTGGGTCAGAGAATCACCAGCAGCAAGAGCGACATCATTGATGTATACAGAGAAAAGAGTCGGACCGAGATTGAACCCTGTGGCACCCCAATAGAGACTGCCAGAGGTCCGTACAACAGGCCCTCCGATTTTACACACTGAACTCTATCTGAGAAGTAGTTGGTGAACCAGGTGAGGCAATCATTTGAGAAACCAAGGCTGTTGAGTCTGCCGATAAAAATGTGGTGATTGACAGAGTCGAAAGCCTTGGCCAGGTCGATGAAGATGGCTGCACAGTACTGTCTTTTATTGATGGCGGTTATGATATCGTTTAGGACCTTGAGCGTGGCTGAGGTGCACCCATAACCAGCTCTGAAACCAGATTGCATAGCAGAGAGGGTATGGTGAGATTCGAAATAGTCGGTAATCTGTTTGTTGACTTGGCTTTCGAAGACCTTAGAAAGGCAGGGTAGGATAGATATAGGTCTGTAGTAGTTTGGGTCAAGAGTGCCCCCCCCCTTTGAAGAGGGGGATGACCTCAGCTGCTTTCCAATCTTTGGGAATCTCAGACAACACGAAAGAGAGGTTGAACAGGCTAGTAATAGGGGTGGCAACAATTTCGGCAGATCATTTTAGAAAGAAAGGGTCCAGATTGTCTATCCCGGCTGATTTGTAGGGGTCCAGAGTAGGGGTCCACTGGTGACAGTGTTTCCTAGCCTCAGTGCAGTGGGCAGCTGGGAGGAGGTGCTCTTATTCTCCATGGACTTTACAGTGACCCAGAATTTTTTTGAGTTAGTACTACAGGATGCAAATTTCTGTTTGAAAAAGCTAACCTTTAGCTTTCCTAACTGACCGAGTATATTGGTTCCTGACTTCCCTGAAAAGTTGCATACCACGAGGGTTATTCGATGCTAATGCAGAATGCCACAGGATGTTTTTGTGCTGATCAAGGGCAGTCAGGTCTGGGGTGAACCAAGGGCTATATCTGTTCTTAGTTCTACATTGTTTGAATGGGGCATGCTTATTTAAGATGGTGAGGAAAGCACTTTTAAAGAGCAGCCAGGCATCCTCTACTGACGGGATGAGGTCAATATATTTCCAGGATACCCGGGCTAGGTCAATTAGAAAGGCCTGCTCGCTGAAGTGTTTTAGGGAGCGTTTGACAGTTTGTATAATCTAGTAATGAGACAGCGTTGTCAGTGTCAGTCCTTACCTGTTTTCTCATCACCTGATGCAACCTCAGCCAGGTAGCGCAAGTCGTCTCCTTTCATCTTGAGGTAGAACACCTTACCGTCTGCAGGAGTGGCTTCTGGGATTACAGTCGTGGCCAAAAGTTTTGAGAATGACACAAATATTAATTTTCACAAAGTCTGCTGCCTCAGTTTGTATGATGGCAATTTGCATATACTCCAGAATGTTATGAAGAGTGATCAGATGAATTGCAATTAATTGCAAAGTCCCTCTTTGCCATGCAAATGAACTGAATCCCCCAAAAACATATCCACTGCATTTCAGCCCTGCAGCAATAGGACCAGCTGACATCATGTCAGTGATTCTCTCGTTAACACAGGTGTGAGTGTTGACAAGGCTGGAGATCACTCTGTCATGCTGATTGAGTTCGAATAACAGACTGGAAGCTTCAAAAGGAGGTTGGTGCTTGGAAGCATTGTTCTTCCTCTGTCAACCATGGTTACCTGCAAGGACACACGTGCCGTCATCATCGCTTTGCACAAAAAGGGCTTCACAGGCAAGGATATTGCTGCCAGTAAGATTCCCCCTAAATCAACCATATATCGGATCATCAAGAACTTCAAGGAGAGCGGTTCAATTGTTGTGAAGAAGGCTTCAGGGCGCCCAAGAAAGTCCAGCAAGCGCCAGGACCGTCTCCTAAAGTTAATTCAGCTGCGGGATCGGGGCATCACCAGTACAGAGCTTACTCAGGAATGGCAGCAGGCGTGAGTGCATCTGCACGCACAGTGAGGCAAAGACTTTTGGATGATGGCCTGGTGTCAAGAAGGGCGGCAAAGAAGCTCTCCAGGAAAAACATCAGGGACAGACTGATATTCTGCAAAAGGTACAGGGATTAGACTGCTGAGGACTGGGGTAAAGTCATTTTCTCTGATGAATCCCCTTTCCGATTGTTTGAGGCATCCGGAAAAAAGCTTGTCCGGAGAAGACAAGGTGAGCAATATCATCAGTCCTGTGTCATGCCAATAGTAAAACATCCTGAGACCATTCATGTGTAGGGTTGCTTCTCAGCCAAGGGAGTGGGCTCAGTCACAATTTTGCCTAAGAACACAGCCATGAATAAAGAATGGTACCAACACATCCTCCAAGAGCAACTTCTCCCAACCATCCAGGAACAGTTTGGTGACGAACAATGCCTTTTCCAGCATGATAGAGCACCTTGCCATAAGGCAAAAGTAATAACTAAGTGGCTCTGGGAACAAAACATTGATATTTTGGGTCCATGGCCAGGAAACTCCCCAAACCTTAATCCCATTGAGAACTTGTGGTCAATCCTCAAGAGGCGGGTGGACAAACAAAAACCCACAAATTCTGACAAACTCCAAGCATTGATTATGCAAGAATGGGCTGCCATCAGTCAGGATGTGGCCCAGAAGTTAATTAACAGCATGCCAGGGCGGATTACAGAGGTCTTGAAAAACACTGCAAATATTGACTCTGCATCAACTTCCTGTAATTGTCAATAAAATCCTTTGACACTTATGAAATGCTTGTAATTATACTTCAGTATTCCATAGTAACATCTGACAAAGATATCTAAAGACACTGAAGCAGCAAACTTCGTGGAAAATAATATTTGTGTCATTCTCAAAACTTTTGGCCACGACTGTAGATGGTTGCCCAGAAGAGCCTGCAGACAACACATGGGAGGAAATACTAAACATTGAATAAATTAGATTCAGAAAGTCCTGTCACCATGTGCATTTCAAACACAAAACATAGCCCAACACACTAAACTTCAGTTGCATACGGTCACCATAACGACCAATGTCACCATAACAACCATTGTCACCATAACAACCACTGTCACCATAACCACTTGGTAAAATATAAGCTGAACCACCACCAGCCTCAATTCTCCCTGTCTGTCTGTCTATCTGTCTGCCTGCCTGTCTGTCTGTCTCCACAGGGGCCTTAAATCGATCCCCATTTACAACAGAGAGCATCATGGAGGCTAACTATGGCATTATGATGCCTCGTTTCAAACAATGTGCTCTGAGTGTAACCAATGTGAAATGGCTAGCTAGTTAGCGGTGGTGCGCGCTAATAGCGTTTCAATCGGTGACATCACTGGCTTTGAGACCTTGAAGTAGTGGTTCCCCTTGCTCTGCAAGGGCCGTGGCTTTTGTGGAGTGATGGGTAACGATGCTTCGTGGGTGTCAGTTGTTGGTGTGTGCAGAGGAGCCCGGGTATGGGCGAGGGGACGGACTAAAGTTATACTGTAACATTGATGCTGTTGACCCGGATCACTGGTTGCTGCGGAAAAGGAAGAGGTTAAAAGGGGGGTGAGTGTAAATGATCTGAAATGGCTAGCTAGTTAGCGGTGGTGCGCGCTAATTGCGTTTCAATCGGTGACATCACTCGCTTTGAGACCTTGAAGTAGTGGTTCCCCTTGTTCTGCAAGGGCCTTGGCCTTTGTGGAGCAATCGGGTAATGATGCTTTTTGAGGGTGACTGTTGACATGTGCAGAGCGTCCTTGGTTCACGCCCAGGTCGGGGCGAGGGGACAGACGTGAAGTCTTTACTGTTACATGAGAACTGCAGACTGCTTTAACAACCATGCAATGTTTACCAGCCAGTCAGAGTGACAGAGGGGCGTGATCTCCTATAGTAGGTCAAAGAGACCTAGGACAGAGGAGGCTCAATTTAGAGCTCTGCACAGGCATGAATTTTAATCCCAAACCCAACCCCTGCCTGCAACATTCAGGCCCTACCCTACACAGGCCTGATTGCTTCTGCCTGAAACCCGAAATAACTTCCTCTGTTAGTAAATCCATTCGCTGCTCCTCTGTGTTTCACTTGATCACTCCCTGCCCGCAGGCAGCTCGCTCTGGATGTTCTCTGTTTATGGCGGCGTTGAGTCTGTGTATCCATAGCAACGGCTCAGCATGTGCTGTTCTGCCAGAGCTATTAAAGAAAGGTGGAGATAGGAATGGCAATGAACGGAGGAACGCCCCACCCAGCACTGTCGACCAATCGCGTTTCCGTTGTCATGCTGCGTCACGCGTTGCTAAGCTAATCGTCATGCAATCCTTTCTCAAAGTCAGGGTATGAGTCGAGAAACATACCTATTTTTCTCGAAAGTAGGTAATACCACGATTCCAAAGCTATACATTATTACAGATAGCAAGTTAATTATCTCACACCCCAGAAAATATTTGTAATGTTGTACTTCTAGTTGACGAAATGTTCATGCTAATGTGTTTTGTTTTTTAGCTAGCGCCCAATTGACTCCCCATTAACTCATTGAAGGAGAGCTGTCGCCCAGAATGCACCATGGGTTAATACGATTCAGATAGAGTTTCTCATGTCCTCAAAAGTATCTCTGGCTCTGCTCAAAGAAACGAAGAGACATAAGAGCACTTAGTTACTCTCTAAACTCCGGCAACTCAAGGAACAACATTTTTTGGCCTGTCTTGCAGCACTTCTGACACCATGTTATGATCTTAGTCAGATATGACTGTACAGCGCAGCAGAGACGAGCAACTGGCTCAGCTTCAAAACGTTAGTCATCAATTTAGTGATACCCGAGCCCTACCCGTTCCCAAGTTATTGATGAAAAAACTGTCCCTACCTGGCGCTAACTCTCTAGCTCAACTATTGCCCTGTGACTCCTCACCATACATGGATCAATACTGTAATGAAACAGCAGGGAGCAGGCCTCGAACCCTCGACCTTCGAGCCCGAGGTCCGGCTCGCTATTGACTGTGCCGCAAAAGCATGCTCATGCGGCAGGGTCGATTTCCGTGTTACAATACATTGAAAACAGCCCCAGCTGCCATTACTGCGATACCCAGACCTGGGTTTAAAAAACTAGTGTTATCATATGCTTTAGCCTGCCTGGAGTCAAGCGCCAGACTGACAGGGCTTGTCAAATCCTGTTATCATATGCTTTAGCCTGCCTGGAGTCAAGTGCCAGACTGACAGGGCTTGTCAAATCCTGTTATCGTTTGCTTTAGCCTGCCTGGAGTCAAGTGCCAGACTGACAGGGCTTGTCAAATCCTGTTATCGTTTGCTTTCGCCTGCCTGGAGTCAAGTGCCAGACTGACAGGGCTTGTCAAATCCTGTTATCGTTTGCTTTAGCCTGCCTGGAGTCAAGTGCCAGACTGACAGGGCTTGTCAAATCCTGTTATCGTTTGCTTTAGCCTGCCTGGAGTCAAGTGCCAGACAGACAGGGCTTGTCAAATCCTGTTATCGTTTGCTTTAGCCTGCCTGGAGTCAAGTGCCAGACAGACAGGGCTTGTCAAATCCTGTTATCGTTTACTTTAGCCTACCTGGAGTCAAGTGCCAGACTGACAGGGCTTGTCAAATCCTGTTATCGTTTGCTTTATATAGCCCTTCTTACATCAGCTGATGTCACAAAGTTCTGTACCGAAACCCAGCCTAAAACCCAAAACAGCAAGCAATGCAGGTGTAGAAGCACGGTGGCCAGGAAAATGCGTTGTGCAGACCGCACCACCCTCTGGAGAGCCTTGTGGTTGTGGGCGGTGCAGTTGCCATACCAGGCGGTGATACAGCCCTACAGGATGCTCTCGATTGTGCAGCTGTAAAAGTTTGTGAGGGTAGTAGGTGACAAGCCAAATTTCTTCAGCCTCCTGAGGTTGAAGAGGCGTTGTTGCGCCTTCTTCACCACACTGTCTGTGTGGGTGGAGCATTTCAGTTCATCTGTGATATGTACACCGAGGAACTTAAAACTTTCCACCTTCTCCACTACTGTCCCGTCGATGTGGATAGGGGGGTGCTCCCTCTGTTGTTTCCTGAAGTCCACGATCATCTCCTTTGTTTTGTTGACGTTGAGTGAGAGGTTGTTTTCCTGACACACTCCGAGTGCCCTCACCCACCTATAGGCTGTTTCGTCGTTGTTGGTAACCAAGCCCACTACTGTTGTGTTGTCTGCAAACTTGATGATTTGGAGGCGTGCATGGCCACGCAGTCATGGGTGAACAGAGATTACAGGAGGGGGCTGAGAACGCACCCTTGTGGGGCCCCAGTGTTGAGGATCAGTGAAGTGGAGATGTTGTTTCCTACCTTCACCACCTGGGGGGGCGGCCCGTCAGGAAGTCCAGGACCCAGTTGCACAGTGCGGGATTGAGACCCAGGGCCTCTAGCTTGATGATGAGCTTGGAGGGTACTATGGTGTTGAATGCCGAGCTGTAGTCGATGAACAGCATTACATAGGTATTCCTTTTGTCCAAATGGGTTAGGGCAGTGTGCATTGTGATGGCGATTGCATCCTCTTTGGACCTATTGGGGAGGTAAGCAAATGGAAGTGGGTCTAGGGTGTCGGGTAAGGTGGAGGTGATATGATCATTGACTAGTTTCTCAAAGCACTTCATGATGAAGTGACAGAAGTGAGTGCTATGGGGTGATAGTAATTTAGTTCAGTTACCTTACCCAGCGATACAAATACAATTGAACCTAACATGGAAGCACTGTGTATCCTAATATTGTATTATCTGTAGCTACAGCTCATTCTGAGCGTGATACAAAAAAAATTGCATAGCAAGTACAGCGCCATTTAATTAATCTAAATGCGTGATCAGAGAATAAATAAATGATTCTAAAATCCCAGCAGTTACCAACCTGAGTGTGGAGTAAAATTGTCTTGCTCCTGTAAAACAGCTGACGGGTCTCCGATAGCAGGGAGGGATGACATCAAGGGCTACCAAGGCAACCGTTCTCTGATTGGCCTGCCTAGTCTGATTGGCCTGCCCACCATCTCTTCCACATGCCTCAAGGCATCTGGGACCACATTTTGCTATACAATTATGAGTTCCTAAAGATAACAAGTTATACAATGTTTTTTCCCCTGTAATATATTGTATTTGTATCACTGGGTAAGAGGCTTTATATCCAAATCAAATCATATTTTATTTGTCACATACACATGGTTAGCAGATGTTAATGCGAGTGTAGAGAAATGCTTGTACACATGGTTAGCAGATGTTAATGCGAGTGTAGTGAAATGCTTGTACACATGGTTAGCAGATGTTAATGCGAGTGTAGAGAAATGCTTGTACACATGGCTAGCAGATGTTAATGCGAGTGTAGCGAAATGCTTGTGCTTCTAGTTCCGACAATGCAGTGATAACCAACAAGTAATCTAACTAACAATTCCAAAACTACTGTCTTATACACAGTGTAAGGGGATAAGGAATATGTACATAAGGATATATGAATGAGTGATGGTACAGAGCAGCATACAGTAGATGGTATCGAGTACAGTATATACATATGAGATGAGTATGTAGACAAAGTAAACAAAGTGGCATAGTTAAAGTGGCTAGTGACATAAGAATGCAGTCGATGATCTAGAGTACAGTATATACATATGCATATGAGATGAATAATGTAGGGTAAGTAACATTATATAAGGTAGCATTGTTTAAAGTGGCTAGTGATATATTTACATCATTTCCCATTATTAAAGTGGCTGGAGTTGGGTCAGTGTCAATGACAGTGTGTTGGCAGCAGCCACTCAATGTTAGTGGTGGCTGTTTAACAGTCTGATGGCCTTGAGATAGAAGCTGTTTTTCAGTCTCTCGGTCCCAGCTTTGATGCACCTGTACTGACCTCGCCTTCTGGATGATAGCGGGGTGAACAGGCAGTGGTTCGGGTGGTTGATGTCCTTGATGATCTTTATGGCCTTCCTGTAACATCGGGTGGTGTAGGTGTCCTGGAGGGCAGGTAGTTTGCCCCCGGTGATGCGTTGTGCAGACCTCACTACCCTCTGGAGAGCCTTACGGTTGAGGGCGGAGCAGTTGCCGTACCAGGCGGTGATACAGCCCGCCAGGATGCTCTCGATTGTGCATCTGTAGAAGTTTGTGAGTGCTTTTGGTGACAAGCCGAATTTCTTCAGCCTCCTGAGGTTGAAGAGGCGCTGCTGCGCCTTCTTCACGACGCTGTCAGTGTGAGTGGACCAATTCAGTTTGTCTGTGATGTGTATGCCGAGGAACTTAAAACTTGCTACCCTCTCCACTACTGATCCATCGATGTGGATAGGGGGTGTTCCCTCTGCTGTTTCCTGAAGTCCACAATCATCTCCTTAGTTTTGTTGACGTTGAGTGTGAGGTTATTTTCCTGACACCACACTCCGAGGGCCCTCACCTCCTCCCTGTAGGCCGTCTCGTCGTTGTTGGTAATCAAGCCTACCACTGTTGTGTCGTCCGCAAACTTGATGATTGAGTTGGAGGCGTGCATGGCCACGCAGTCGTGGGTGAACAGGGAGTACAGGAGAGGGCTCAGAACGCACCCTTGTGGGGCCCCCGTGTTGAGGATCAGCGGGGAGGAGATGTTGTTACCTACCCTCACCACCTGGGGGCGGCCCGTCAGGAAGTCCAGAACCCAGTTGCACAGGGCGGGGTCGAGACCCAGGGTCTCGAGCTTGATGACGAGCTTGGAGGGTACTATGGTGTTGAATGCCGAGCTGTAGTCGATGAACAGCATTCTCACATAGGTATTCCTCTTGTCCAGGTGGGTTAGGGCAGTGTGCAGTGTGGTTGAGATTGCATCGTCTGTGGACCTATTTGGGCGGTAAGCAAATTGGAGTGGGTCTAGGGTATCAGGTAGGGTGGAGGTGATATGGTCCTTGACTAGTCTCTCAAAGCACTTCATGATGACGGAAGTGAGTGCTACGGGGCGGTAGTCGTTTAGCTCAGTTACCTTAGCTTTCTTGGGAACAGGAACAATGGTGGCCCTCTTGAAGCATGTGGGAACAGCAGACTGGTATAGGGATTGATTGAATATGTCCGTAAACACACCGGCCAGCTGGTCTGCGCATGCTCTGAGGGCGCGGCTGGGGATGCAGCCTTGCGAGGGTTAACACGTTTAAATGTCTTACTCACCTCGGCTGCAGTGAAGGAGAGACCGCATGTTTTCGTTGCAGGCCGTGTCAGTGGCAATGTATTGTCCTCAAAGCGGGCAAAAAAGTTATTTAGTCTGCCTGGGAGCAAGACATCCTGGTCCGTGACTGGGCTGGGTTTCTTCTTGTAGTCCGTGATTGACTGTAGACCCTGCCACATGCCTCTTGTGTCTGAGCCATTGAATTGAGATTCCACTTTGTCTCTGTACTGACGCTTAGCTTGTTTAATAGCCTTGCGGAGGGAATAGCTGCATTGTTTATATTCGGACATATTACCAGACACCTTGCCCTGATTAAAAGCAGTGGTTCGCGCTTTCAGTTTCACGCGAATGCTGCCATCAATCCACGGTTTCTGGTTTGGGAATGTTTTTATCGTTGCTATGGGAACGACATCTTCGACGCACGTTCTAATGAACTCGCACACCGAATCAGCGTATTCGTCAATATTTCCATCTGACGCAATACGAAACATGTCCCAGTCCACGTGATGGAAGCAGTCTTGGAGTGTGGAGTCAGCTTGGTCTGACCAGCGTTGGACAGACCTCAGCGTGGGAGCCTCTTGTTTTAGTTTCTGCCTGTAGGCAGGGATCAGCAAAATGGAGTCGTGGTCAGCTTTTCCGAAAGGGGGCGGGGCAGGGCCTTATATGCGTCGCGGAAGTTAGAGTAACAATGATCCAAGGTTTTACCACCCCTGGTTGCGCAATCGATATGCTGGTAAAATTTAGGGAGTCTTGTTTTCAGATTAGCTTTGTTAAAATCCCCAGCTACAATGAATGCAGCCTCCGGATAAATGGTTTCCAGTTTGCAAAGAGTTAAATAAAGTTCGTTCAGAGCCATCGATGTGTCTGCTTGGGGGGGATATATACGGCTGTGATTATAATCGAGGAGAATTCTCTTGGAAGATAATGCGGTCTACATTTGATTGTGAGGAATTCTAAATCAGGTGAACAGAAGGATTTGAGTTCCTGTATGTTTCCTTCATCACACCATGTCTCGTTAGTCATGAGGCATACGCCCCCGCCACTCTTCTTACCAGAAAGATGTTTGTTTCTGTCGGCGCGATGCGTGGAGAAACCCGTTGGCTGCACCGCGTCGGATAGCGTCTTCCCAGTAAGCCATGTTTCTGTGAAGCAGAGAACGTTGCAGTCTCTGATGTCCCTCTGGAATGCTACCCTTGCTCGGATTTCGTCAACCTTGTTGTCAAGAGACTGGACATTGGCAAGAAGAATGCTGGGGAGTGGTGCGCGATGTGCCCTTTTTCGGAGTCTGACCAGAACACCGCCTCGTTCCCCTCTTTTTCGGAGTCGTTTCCTTGGGTCGCTGCATGCGATCCATTCCGTTGTCCTGTTTGTAAGGCAGAACACCGGATCCGCGTCGCGGAAAACATATTCTTGGTCGTACTGATGGTGAGTTGGCGCTGATCTTATATTCAGTAGTTCTTCTCGACTGTATGTAATGAAACCTAAGATGACCTGGGGTACTAATGTAAGAAATAACACGTAAAAAAACAAAAAACTGCATAGTTTCCTAGGAACGCGAAGCGAGGCGGCCATCTCAGTCGGCGCCGGCAGATGTTAATGCGAGTGTAGAGAAATGCTTGTACACATGGTTAGCAGATGTTAATGCGAGTGTAGAGAAATGCTTGTACACATGGCTAGCAGATGTTAATGCGAGTGTAGAGAAATGCTTGTACACATGGTTAGCAGATGTTAATGCGAGTGTAGCGAAATGCTTGTACACATGGTTAGCAGATGTTAATGCGAGTGTAGCGAAATGCTTGTACACATGGTTAGCAGATGTTAATGCGAGTGTAGAGAAATGCTTGTACACATGGCTAGCAGATGTTAATGCGAGTGTAGAGAAATGCTTGTACACATGGTTAGCAGATGTTAATGCGAGTGTAGAGAAATGCTTGTACACATGGTTAGCAGATGTTAATGCGAGTGTAGCGAAATGCTTGTACACATGGTTAGCAGATGTTAATGCGAGTGTAGCGAAATGCTTGTACACATGGCTAGCAGATGTTAATGCGAGTGTAGAGAAATGCTTGTACACATGGTTAGCAGATGTTAATGCGAGTGTAGAGAAATGCTTGTACACATGGTTAGCAGATGTTAATGCGAGTGTAGAGAAATGCTTGTACACATGGTTAGCAGATGTTAATGCGAGTGTAGCGAAATGCTTGTACACATGGTTAGCAGATGTTAATGCGAGTGTAGAGAAATGCTTGTACACATGGCTAGCAGATGTTAATGCGAGTGTAGCGAAATGCTTGTACACATGGTTAGCAGATGTTAATGCGAGTGTAGAGAAATGCTTGTACACATGGCTAGCAGATGTTAATGCGAGTGTAGAGAAATGCTTGTACACATGGTTAGCAGATGTTAATGCGAGTGTAGCGAAATGCTTGTACACATGGTTAGCAGATGTTAATGCGAGTGTAGCGAAATGCTTGTACACATGGCTAGCAGATGTTAATGCGAGTGTAGAGAAATGCTTGTACACATGGTTAGCAGATGTTAATGCGAGTGTAGAGAAATGCTTGTACACATGGTTAGCAGATGTTATTGGTCACTTACACATGGTTAGCAGATGTTAATGCGAGTGTAGAGAAATGCTTGTACACATGGTTAGCAGATGTTAATGCGAGTGTAGCGAAATGCTTGTACACATGGTTAGCAGATGTTATTGGTCACATGGTTAGCAGATGTTAATGCGAGTGTAGAGAAATGCTTGTGCTTCTAGTTACCACATTATTACAGATTGAGATTGAAGTTAGACTACTCAGGCACCTATTCAGTTTTTAGCCATTTGGTAACAGACCCTTTTGATTATTTAATGCAATACAGTGCATTTGAGGACAAACTGAGTTGTGACCTATTGCCAGACACAGTTGCTGGTAGTCTGGATTCCAAACTGACTGCACTGTAATGATATGGTAATTTATAATCCAGGGTCGCTACAATATATAACCCTAACCAAACCATGGTAACACTGCTACATCAGTGCAGTCACACAAATACAGTGCCTTCAGAAAGTATTCATACACCTTGACTTATTCCACATTTGGTTACGTACAGCCTAAACTCAAAATGGATTAACTAGTCTTTAATTCCTCACCCATCTACACAAACTACCCCATAATGACAAAGTGAAAACAGGTTTTTAGAAAAAAATTGTACATTTATTGAAAATGAAATACAGAAATATCTCATTTACATACATATTCACACCTCTGAGTCAATACATGTTAGAATGACATTTGGCAACATTTCCAGCTGTGAGTCTTGCTGGGGAAGTCTAAGAGCCACACCCGTAAAATATTTACACATGATTATTTTAAAGTCTTCAAGCTCTGTCAAGTAGGTTGTTGATCATCACTAGAAAAACATGTTTAAATCTTGTCGTAGACGAGTGGCGCACCGTTCTAGGGCACTGCATCTCAGTGCTAGAGGCGTCACTACAGTACCTGGTTCAGCGGTCTAAGGCACTGCATCTCAGTGCTAGAGGCGTCACTACAGTACCTGGTTCAGCGGTCTAAGGCACTGCATCTCAGTGCAAGAGGCGTCACTACAGTACCTGGTTCAGCGGTCTAAGGCACTGCATCTCAGTGCTAGAGGCGTCACTACAGTACCTGGTTCAGCGGTCTAAGGCACTGCATCTCAGTGCTAGAGGAGTCACTACAGACCCTGGTTCAGCGGTCTAAGGCACTGCATCTCAGTGCTAGAGGCGTCACTACAGTACCTGGTTCAGTGGTCTAAGGCACTGCATCTCAGTGCTAGAGGCGTCACTACAGTACCTGGTTCAGTGGTCTAAGGCACTGCATCTCAGTGCTAGAGGCGTCACTACAGTACCTGGTTCAGTGGTCTAAGGCACTGCATCTCAGTGCTAGAGGCGTCACTACAGACCTTGGTTCAATTCCAGGCTGTATCACAACCGGTCGTGATTGGGTGTCCCATAGAGCGGTGCACAATTGGCTCAGGTTTGACCAAGGTACGGGAGGGCTTGGCTGGTGTAGGGGAGGGGAGGGTTTGGCCGGGGTAGGGGAGGGTTTGGCCGGGGTAGGCCGTCATTGTAAATAATAATTTGTTCTTAACTGACTTGCCTAGTTAAATAAAAGGTTACATTGAAATAAATAGATTTTCAAGCCAATTGAAGTTTAAACTAAGTGGATCACTCAGGAACATTGAAGGTGGTCTTGGTACGCAACTCCAGTGTATATTTGGCCTTGTGTTTAAGGTTATTGTCCTGCTGAAAGCTGAATTCATCTCCCAGTGTCTAGTGGAAAGTAGACTGAACCAGGTTTTCCTCTAGGATTTTAGCTCTATTCCATTTATTTGAATCCTATAGAAAACTCCCTAATCCTTGCTGATAACAAGCGTACCATAACATGATGCAGCCACCACCGTGCTTGAACATATGAAGTGTTCTACTCAGTGATGTGTTTGTTGTGTTTTCCCAGGACATAAAGTACATTTATTTTTTCCAGTTTTACTTTAATGCCTTATTGCAAACAGGATGCATCTTTTGGAAAATGTTGTATTCTGTACAGGCTTCCTTCTTTTCACTGTCATTTAGGTTAGTATTGTGGAGTAACTACAATGTTGTTGATCCATCCTCAGTTTTCTCCTATAACAGCCATTAAACTCTATAACTGTTTTAAAGTCAACATTGGCCTCATGGTGAAATCCCTGAACAGTTTCCTTCCTCTCTGGCAACTGAGTTAGGAAGGACGCCTGAACTTTGTAGTGACTGGGTGTGTTGATACACCATCCAAAGTGTCATTAATAACTCTGTGCTCAAAGGCAGGGCCCGTTCATTAGGCAAATACCTAAGGCGGCAGATTGATGAGGGCGGCATTTTCAGAGCTAAACTGACAAAGACACACCTCCAACAACACTTAAAACCTCACATAATTCTGCCCCGAAACAATTACAATTTCTCTCAACCAGTGGCATATAGGCTTTTTAGGTGAGGGCTGATGCCACCATATGATAAGCAGGGCCCACTTTGACAAAGGCAGGGATCCAAAATATGTATCTTGTCCATTCCCAGCACGCCTCTCCAGGGGCTGTTGGAGAGATGCATCGCTGCACTCCACCAACACACAGTGCATTTGGAAAGTATTCACACCCCTTAACTTTTTCCACATTTTGTTACTTTACAGCCTTTTTCTAAAATTGATTAAATAAATAAAAATCCTCATCAATCTACACACAATACCCAATAATGGCAATGTTTGCCAATTTATAAAAACCTTACAACAGAAGTACCTTATTTAGAAGTATTCAGACCCTGTACTCAGTACTTTGATATTTCCATTTTTTCTTTTTTATATATACATTTGCAAAAATAAAAAATAAACATATTTTTGCTTTGTAATTATGGGGTATTGTGTGTAGATTGATGAGAGAAGAAAACAATTGAATCAATTTTAGAATAAGGCTGTAACGCAACAAAATGTGGAAAAAAAATCAGGGGACTGAATACTTTCCAAATGCACTGTAAATCATGTAGCAGATATAGGATATGATAGAAAGAGCATGTGGCCTATTCTGTAACCTACAGGCTGGAGATAAATTGGAGGACAATGTAATGAGACCTTTTAGGATATATCATGCAGGTTTCTCCCATCAAATAGCCTAACCTAAATGGTGCCCGATCAAATAGCCTAACCTAAATGGTGCCCGATCAAATAGCCTAACCTAAATGGTGCCCGGTCAAATAGCCTAACCTAAATGGTGCCCGATCAAATAGCCTAACCTAAATGGTGCCCGATCAAATAGCCTAACCTAAATGGTGCCCGATCAAATAAAACACATATCCTAAAAACAGGAAATATCTAAATAAAATGGTCAATATGGAATGGACATTCTACTCACAACTGCTGCTCAGGAGTTTTATCCACTGGCCTAAATTGTCATGATCAGTGGTTTGAGGTTTGTATGCGTCAGACGAGCTGATCACGACAAAAAAAAAATACTGCTGCATTTCCCGGTGTATCAACACAACGCAAACAGGAGAACTGGTGATAATAGGAACAGGAGAACTGGTGATAATAGGCACAGGAGAACTGGTGATAATAGGAACAGGAGAACTGGTGATAATAGGCACAGGAGAACTGGTGATAATAGGAACAGGAGAACTGGTGATAATAGGCACAGGAGAACTGGTGATAATAGGCACAGGAGAACTGGTGATAATAGGCAACAGGAGAACTGGTGATAATAGGAACAGGAGAACTGGTGATAATAGGCACAGGAGAACTGGTGATAATAGGAACAGGAGAACTGGTGATAATAGGCACAGGAGAACTGGTGATAATAGGAACAGGAGAACTGGTGATAATAGGCACAGGAGAACTGGTGATAATAGGAACAGGAGAACTGGTGATAATAGGCACAGGAGAACTGGTGATAATAGGCACAGGAGAACTGGTGATAATAGGCAACAGGAGAACTGGTGATAATAGGAACAGGAGAACTGGTGATAATAGGCACAGGAGAACTGGTGATAATAGGCACAGGAGAACTGGTGATAATAGGCACAGGAGAACTGGTGATAATAGGAACAGGAGAACTGGTGATAATAGGCACAGGAGAACTGGTGATAATAGGAACAGGAGAACTGGTGATAATAGGCACAGGAGAACTGGTGATAATAGGCACAGGAGAACTGGTGATAATAGGCACAGGAGAACTGGTGATAATAGGAACAGGAGAACTGGTGATAATAGGCACAGGAGAACTGGTGATAATAGGCACAGGAGAACTGGTGATAATAGGCACAGGAGAACTGGTGATAATAGGCACAGGAGAACTGGTGATAAAGTTGGGGAGCTGATATTCAGAGCTTAAATAGCCAAATTGATTAGTCACAGAAATCAGGACTAATAAAGCCAATGCAACGGCCTGTTTTACAAACGCTGGGCAAAGCACATGGATGGGAATTCAGAAACATTCTAATCATGATCCTTCAGTTTAGAATGCAATACGTTTTATCAGCTGTGTTGACAGTTTAATGGCTGGGATGGGGACAAAGTGTGACACCACTCTGGCCCCCGAGGACTGGAGTTTCCCATCCCTTCTGTAGGCTATACCTCAGTAAGCACGGACCGACGAGGACTGGAGTTGCCCATCCCTTCTGTAGGTTATACCTCAGTAAGCACGGACCGACGAGGACTGGAGTTGCCCATCCCTTCTGTAGGTTATACCTCAGTAAGCACGGACCGACGAGGACTGGAGTTGCCCATCCCTTCTGTAGGTTATACCTCAGTAAGCACGGACCGACGAGGACTGGAGTTGCCCATCCCTTCTGTTGGCTATACCTCAGTAAGCACGGACCGACGAGGACTGGAGTTGCCCATCCCTTCTGTAGGTTATACCTCAATAAGCACGGACCGACGAGGACGGGAGTTGCCCATCCCTTCTGTAGGTTATACCTCAGTAAGCATGGACCGACGCTGATGCCTTTTGGACATCTTTTTTTGGCCCTGTCTGGATCAAATCTGAACCAATCATAGACGTTTATGTTTGGTTCAGATTCTGTCCTGTCTGGACCAACCTTGATTTGGCCTAAACATAGACTAATATAAATGACATATTTTCAACATTCAGAACTGTAAAGTAACCTGATTTCAACGTCCGGAAAATACATAATTTCACCTTTCCCTCAGGACTTAATTTGAATACCTTCAACGTCTGGAAAAATACATATTTTACATGTCTTTTCAACGTAATTTTGCTTTCTGGGACTATTCTTGTAGGGGCAGAATTTTTGTGTGTCTTGCCTAGGGTGGCAGAACGTCCAGGATTGGCCCTGCTCAAAGGGATATTCAATGTCTGTTTTATTTTGGATTTTTACCCATCTACCAATAGGTGCCCTTCTTTGCGAGGCATTGGAAAACCTCCCTGGTCTTTGTGTTTGAAATTCACTGCTCGACTGAGGGACCTTATCGACAGTATAATTGTACTGTATGTGTGGGGTACAGAGATGAGGTAGTCATAATTAAAAAAAATATGAAACCCTATTCTTGCACACAGAGTGAGTCCATGCAACTTATTATGTGATTTAAGCAAATGTTTACTCCTGAATTTATTTTGGCTTTCCATAACAAAAGGGTTGAATATGAATACTTGACTCAAGACAATTCAGCTTTTTATTTTGAATGAATTTATAAAAATGTCTAAAAACATAATTCCACTTTGAAACGATGGGGTATTGTGTATAGGTCTGTGACACAATCTCAATTGAATCCATTTAAAATGCAGTCTGTAACACAACAAAACATGGAAAAAGTCAAGGGTGTGAGTACTTTCTGAAGGCACTGTGCTTGTGTAGTCTCACGTTGTCTCATTTTCCGGTAATGAGCTTATTTCCTTATTAATGTACAAGGTTTAAAGGAGGAAGCGAGCGTTCAGTGAATGGCTGTCAGAAAGGAAGGAGGGAGTAGGAAGGACTGTGACAGAGGAGACAAGACAGAAACTCAACAATTCCACTGGTCCGAGTCAGCACCTGAGGACCAGACCAGTCAGCTTGTTACCTGGAGAGGATACAAGAGGAAAACATACTATTGTATAAATTAACAATGGACACATCTGATGTTCTGTTTAGTAGGTGCAATTTGAATGCACAAAATTACCGTGACGAGATCCTGAGACCCATTGTTTTTTAAAGGTATCTGTGACCAACAGATGCATATCTGTATTCCCAGTCATGTGAAATCCATAGATTAGGGCCTAATGAATTTATTTAAATTGACTGATTTCCTTATATGAACTGTAACTCTGTATCTTTGAAATTGTTGATTTATTTTTGACATTATACTCTAATAAAAGCCCTGTCTAGTATCCTTCTACTCTAATAAAAGCCCTGTCTAGTATCCTTCTACTCTAATAAAAGCCCTGTCTAGTATCCTTCTACTCTAATAAAAGCCCTGTCTAGTAATAAAAAGCCCTGTCTAGTATCCTTCTACTCTAATAAAAGCCCTGTCTAGTATCCTTCTACTCTAATAAAAGCCCTGTCTAGTATCCTTCTACTCTAATAAAAGCCCTGTCTAGTATCCTTCTACTCTAATAAAAGCCCTGTCTAGTATCCTTCTACTCTAATAAAAGCCCTGTCTAGTATCCTTCTACTCTAATAAAAGCCCTGTCTAGTATCCTTCTACTCTAATAAAAGCCCTGTCTAGTATCCTTCTACTCTAATAAAAGCCCTGTCTAGTATCCTTCTACTCTAATAAAAGCCCTGTCTAGTATCCTTCTACTCTAATAAAAGCCCTGTCTAGTATCCTTCTACTCTAATAAAAGCCCTGTCTAGTATCCTTCTACTCTAATAAAAGCCCTGTCTAGTATCCTTCTACTCTAATAAAAGCCCTGTCTAGTATCCTTCTACTCTAATAAAAGCCCTGTCTAGTATCCTTCTACTCTAATAAAAGCCCTGTCTAGTATCCTTCTACTCTAATAAAAGCCCTGTCTAGTAATAAAAGCCCTGTCTAGTATCCTTCTACTCTAATAAAAGCCCTGTCTAGTATCCTTCTACTCTAATAAAAGCCCTGTCTAGTATCCTTCTACTCTAATAAAGCCCTGTCTAGTATCCTTCTACTCTAATAAAAGCCCTGTCTAGTATCCTTCTACTCTAATAAAAGCCCTGTCTAGTATCCTTCTACTCTAATAAAAGCCCTGTCTAGTATCTTCTTCTAATAAAACTCTAGTAATAAAAGCCCTGTCTAGTATCCTTCTACTCTAATAAAAGCCCTGTCTAGTATCCTTCTACTCTAATAAAAGCCTGTCTAGTATCCTTCTACTCTAATCTAGTATCCTTCTACTCTAATAAAAGCCCTGTCTAGTATCCTTCTACTCTAATAAAAGCCCTGTCTAGTATCCTTCTACTCTAATAAAAGCCCTGTCTAGTATCCTTCTACTCTAATAAAAGCCCTGTCTAGTATCCTTCTACTCTAATAAAAGCCCTGTCTAGTATCCTTCTACTCTAATAAAAGCCCTGTCTAGTATCCTTCTACTCTAATAAAAGCCCTGTCTAGTATCCTTCTACTCTAATAAAAGCCCTGTCTAGTATCCTTCTACTCTAATAAAAGCCCTGTCTAGTAATAAAAGCCCTGTCTAGTATCCTTCTACTCTAATAAAAGCCCTGTCTAGTATCCTTCTCCTCTAATAAAAGCCCTGTCTAGTATCCTTCTACTCTAATAAAAGCCCTGTCTAGTATCCCCTACTCTAATAAAAGCCCTGTCTAGTATCCTTCTCCTCTAATAAAAGCCCTGTCTAGTATCCTTCTACTCTAATAAAAGCCCTGTCTAGTATCCTTCTACTCTAATAAAAGCCCTGTCTAGTATCCTTCTACTCTAATAAAAGCCCTGTCTAGTATCCTTCTACTCTAATAAAAGCCCTGTCTAGTATCCTTCTACTCTAATAAAAGCCCTGTCTAGTATCCTTCTACTCTAATAAAAGCCCTGTCTAGTATCCTTCTACTCTAATAAAAGCCCTGTCTAGTATCCTTCTACTCTAATAAAAGCCCTGTCTAGTATCCTTCTACTCTAATAAAAGCCCTGTCTAGTATCCTTCTCCTCTAATAAAAGCCCTGTCTAGTATCCTTCTACTCTAATAAAAGCCCTGTCTAGTATCCTTCTACTCTAATAAAAGCCCTGTCTAGTATCCTTCTCCTCTAATAAAAGCCCTAATAAAAGCCCTGTCTAGTATCCTACTCTAATAAAAGCCCTGTCTAGTAATAAAAAGCCTGTCTGTCTAAAAGTATCCTTCTCCTCTAATAAAAGCCCTGTCTAGTATCCTTCTACTCTAATAAAAGCCCTGTCTAGTATCCTTCTACTCTAATAAAAGCCCTGTCTAGTATCCTTCTACTCTAATAAAAGCCCTGTCTAGTATCCTTCTACTCTAATAAAAGCCCTGTCTAGTATCCTTCTACTCTAATAAAAGCCCTGTCTAGTATCCTTCTACTCTAATAAAAGCCCTGTCTAGTATCCTTCTACTCTAATAAAAGCCCTGTCTAGTATCCTTCTACTCTAATAAAAGCCCTGTCTAGTATCCTTCTACTCTAATAAAAGCCCTGTCTAGTATCCTTCTACTCTAATAAAAGCCCTGTCTAGTATCCTTCTACTCTAATAAAAGCCCTGTCTAGTATCCTTCTCCTCTAATAAAAGCCCTGTCTAGTATCCTTCTACTCTAATAAAAGCCCTGTCTAGTATCCTTCTACTCTAATAAAAGCTCTGTCTAGTATCCTCCTCTAATAAAAGCCCTGTCTAGTATCCTTCTACTCTAATAAAAGCCCTGTCTAGTATCCTTCTACTCTAATAAAAGCCCTGTCTAGTATCCTTCTACTCTAATAAAAGCCCTGTCTAGTATCCTTCTACTCTAATAAAAGCCCTGTCTAGTATCCTTCTACTCTAATAAAAGCCCTGTCTAGTATCCTTCTACTCTAATAAAAGCCCTGTCTAGTATCCTTCTACTCTAATAAAAGCCCTGTCTAGTATCCTTCTACTCTAATAAAAGCCCTGTCTAGTATCCTTCTACTCTAATAAAAGCCCTGTCTAGTATCCTTCTACTCTAATAAAAGCCCTGTCTAGTATCCTTCTTCTAAAAAGCCCTGTCTAGTAATAAAAGCCCTGTCTAGTATCCTTCTCCTCTAATAAAAGCCCTGTCTAGTATCCTTCTACTCTAATAAAAGCCCTGTCTAGTATCCTTCTACTCTAATAAAAGCCCTGTCTAGTATCCTTCTACTCTAATAAAAGCCCTGTCTAGTATCCTTCTCCTCTAATAAAAGCCCTAGTATCCTTCTCCTCTAATAAAAGCCCTGTCTAGTAATAAAAGCCCTGTCTAGTATCCTTCTACTCTAATAAAAGCCCTGTCTAGTATCCTTCTACTCTAATAAAAGCCCTGTCTAGTATCCTTCTACTCTAATAAAAGCCCTGTCTAGTATCCTTCTACTCTAATAAAAGCCCTGTCTAGTATCCTTCTACTCTAATAAAAGCCCTGTCTAGTATCCTTCTACTCTAATAAAAGCCCTGTCTAGTATCCTTCTACTCTAATAAAAGCCCTGTCTAGTATCCTTCTAAAAGCCCTGTCTAGAATCCTCTAATAAAAGCCCTGTCTAGTATCCTTCTACTCTAATAAAAGCCCTGTCTAGTATCCTTCTACTCTAATAAAAGCCCTGTCTAGTATCCTTCTACTCTAATAAAAGCCCTGTCTAGTATCCTTCTACTCTAATAAAGCCCTGTCTCTAATAAAAGCTCTAGTATCCTCTAGTATCCTCTAATAAAAGCCCTGTCTAGTATCCTTCTACTCTAATAAAAGCCCTGTCTAGTATCCTTCTACTCTAATAAAAGCCCTGTCTAGTATCCTTCTACTCTAATAAAAGCCCTGTCTAGTATCCTTCTACTCTAATAAAAGCCCTGTCTAGTATCCTTCTACTCTAATAAAAGCCCTGTCTAGTATCCTTCTACTCTAATAAAAGCCCTGTCTAGTATCCTTCTACTCTAATAAAAGCCCTGTCTAGTATCCTTCTACTCTAATAAAAGCCCTGTCTAGTATCCTTCTACTCTAATAAAAGCCCTGTCTAGTATCCTTCTACTCTAATAAAAGCCCTGTCTAGTATCCTTCTACTCTAATAAAAGCCCTGTCTAGTATCCTTCTACTCTAATAAAAGCCCTGTCTAGTATCCTTCTACTCTAATAAAAGCCCTGTCTAGTATCCTTCTACTCTAATAAAAGCCCTGTCTAGTATCCTTCTACTCTAATAAAAGCCCTGTCTAGTATCCTTCTACTCTAATAAAAGCCCTGTCTAGTATCCTTCTACTCTAATAAAAGCCCTGTCTAGTATCCTTCTACTCTAATAAAAGCCCTGTCTAGTATCCTTCTACTCTAATAAAAGCCCTGTCTAGTATCCTTCTACTCTAATAAAAGCCCTGTCTAGTATCCTTCTACTCTAATAAAAGCCCTGTCTAGTATCCTTCTACTCTAATAAAAGCCCTGTCTAGTATCCTTCTACTCTAATAAAAGCCCTGTCTAGTATCCTTCTACTCTAATAAAAGCCCTGTCTAGTATCCTTCTAGTCTAATAAAAGCCCTGTCTAGTATCCTTCTACTCTAATAAAAGCCCTGTCTAGTATCCTTCTACTCTAATAAAAGCCCTGTCTAGTATCCTAGTATACTCTAATAAAAGCCCTGTCTAGTATCCTTCTACTCTAATAAAAGCCCTGTCTAGTATCCTTCTACTCTAATAAAAGCCCTGTCTAATAAAAGCCCTGTCTAGTATCCTTCTACTCTAATAAAAGCCCTGTCTAGTATCCTTCTACTCTAATAAAAGCCCTGTCTAGTATCCTTCTACTCTAATAAAAGCCCTGTCTAGTATCCTTCTACTCTAATAAAAGCCCTGTCTAGTATCCTTCTACTCTAATAAAAGCCCTGTCTAGTATCCTTCTACTCTAATAAAAGCCCTGTCTAGTATCCTTCTACTCTAATAAAAGCCCTGTCTAGTATCCTTCTACTCTAATAAAAGCCCTGTCTAGTATCCTTCTACTCTAATAAAAGCCCTGTCTAGTATCCTTCTACTCTAATAAAAGCCCTGTCTAGTATCCTTCTACTCTAATAAAAGCCCTGTCTAGTATCCTTCTACTTCTACTCTAATAAAAGCCCTGTCTAGTATCCTTCTACTCTAATAAAAGCCCTGTCTAGTATCCTTCTACTCTAATAAAAGCCCTGTCTAGTATCCTTCTACTCTAATAAAAGCCCTGTCTAGTATCCTCTAATAAAAGCCCTGTCTAGTATCCTTCTACTCTAATAAAAGCCCTGTCTAGTATCCTTCTACTCTAATAAAAGCCCTGTCTAGTATCCTTCTACTCTAATAAAAGCCCTGTCTAGTATCCTTCTACTCTAATAAAAGCCCTGTCTAGTATCCTTCTACTCTAATAAAAGCCCTGTCTAGTATCCTTCTACTCTAATAAAAGCCCTGTCTAGTATCCTTCTCCTCTAATAAAAGCCCTGTCTAGTATCCTTCTACTCTAATAAAAGCCCTGTCTAGTATCCTTCTACTCTAATAAAAGCCCTGTCTAGTATCCTTCTACTCTAATAAAAGCCCTGTCTAGTATCCTTCTACTCTAATAAAAGCCCTGTCTAGTATCCTTCTACTCTAATAAAAGCCCTGTCTAGTATCCTTCTACTCTAATAAAAGCCCTGTCTAGTATCCTTCTACTCTAATAAAAGCCCTGTCTAGTATCCTTCTACTCTAATAAAAGCCCTGTCTAGTATCCTTCTACTCTAATAAAAGCCCTGTCTAGTATCCTTCTCCTCTAATAAAAGCCCTGTCTAGTATCCTTCTACTCTAATAAAAGCCCTGTCTAGTATCCTTCTACTCTAATAAAAGCCCTGTCTAGTATCCTTCTACTCTAATAAAAGCCCTGTCTAGTATCCTTCTACTCTAATAAAAGCCCTGTCTAGTATCCTTCTACTCTAATAAAAGCCCTGTCTAGTATCCTTCTACTCTAATAAAAGCCCTGTCTAGTATCCTTCTACTCTAATAAAAGCCCTGTCTAGTATCCTTCTACTCTAATAAAAGCCCTGTCTAGTATCCTTCTACTCTAATAAAAGCCCTGTCTAGTATCCTTCTACTCTAATAAAAGCCCTGTCTAGTATCCTTCTACTCTAATAAAAGCCCTGTCTAGTATCCTTCTACTCTAATAAAAGCCCTGTCTAGTATCCTTCTACTCTAATAAAAGCCCTGTCTAGTATCCTTCTACTCTAATAAAAGCCCTGTCTAGTATCCTTCTACTCTAATAAAAGCCCTGTCTAGTATCCTTCTGTCTAGTATCCTCCTCTAATAAAAGCCCTGTCTAGTATCCTTCTACTCTAATAAAAGCCCTGTCTAGTATCCTTCTACTCTAATAAAAGCCCTGTCTAGTATCCTTCTCCTCTAATAAAAGCCCTGTCTAGTATCCTTCTACTCTAATAAAAGCCCTGTCTAGTATCCTTCTACTCTAATAAAAGCCCTGTCTAGTATCCTTCTCCTCTAATAAAAGCCCTGTCTAGTATCCTTCTACTCTAATAAAAGCCCTGTCTAGTATCCTTCTACTCTAATAAAAGCCCTGTCTAGTATCCTTCTACTCTAATAAAAGCCCTGTCTAGTATCCTTCTACTCTAATAAAAGCCCTGTCTAGTATCCTTCTACTCTAATAAAAGCCCTGTCTAGTATCCTTCTACTCTAATAAAAGCCCTGTCTAGTATCCTTCTACTCTAATAAAAGCCCTGTCTAGTATCCTTCTACTCTAATAAAAGCCCTGTCTAGTATCCTTCTACTCTAATAAAAGCCCTGTCTAGTATCCTTCTCCTCTAATAAAAGCCCTGTCTAATAATAAAAGCCCTGTCTAGTATCCTTCTACTCTAATAAAAGCCCTGTCTAGTATCCTTCTACTCTAATAAAAGCCCTGTCTAGTATCCTTCTACTCTAATAAAAGCCCTGTCTAGTATCCTTCTACTCTAATAAAAGCCCTGTCTAGTATCCTTCTACTCTAATAAAAGCCCTGTCTAGTATCCTTCTACTCTAATAAAAGCCCTGTCTAGTATCCTTCTACTCTAATAAAAGCCCTGTCTAGTATCCTTCTACTCTAATAAAAGCTCTGTCTAGTATCCTTCTACTCTAATAAAAGCCCTGTCTGTCTAATAAAAGTATCCTTCTACTCTAATAAAAGCCCTGTCTAGTATCCTTCTACTCTAATAAAAGTATCCTTCTCCTCTAATAAAAGCCCTGTCTAGTATCCTTCTACTCTAATAAAAGCCCTGTCTAGTATCCTTCTACTCTAATAAAAGCCCTGTCTAGTATCCTTCTACTCTAATAAAAGCCCTGTCTAGTATCCTTCTACTCTAATAAAAGCCCTGTCTAGTATCCTTCTACTCTAATAAAAGCCCTGTCTAGTATCCTTCTACTCTAATAAAAGCCCTGTCTAGTATCCTTCTACTCTAATAAAAGCCCTGTCTAGTATCCTTCTACTCTAATAAAAGCCCTGTCTAGTATCCTTCTACTCTAATAAAAGCCCTGTCTAGTATCCTTCTACTCTAATAAAAGCCCTGTCTAGTATCCTTCTACTCTAATAAAAGCCCTGTCTAGTATCCTTCTACTCTAATAAAAGCCCTGTCTAGTATCCTTCTACTCTAATAAAAGCCCTGTCTAGTATCCTTCTACTCTAATAAAAGCCCTGTCTAGTATCCTTCTACTCTAATAAAAGCCCTGTCTAGTATCCTTCTACTCTAATAAAAGCCCTGTCTAGTATCCTTCTACTCTAATAAAAGCCCTGTCTAGTATCCTTCTACTCTAATAAAAGCCCTGTCTAGTATCCTTCTACTCTAATAAAAGCCCTGTCTAGTATCCTTCTACTCTAATAAAAGCCCTGTCTAGTATCCTTCTACTCTAATAAAAGCCCTGTCTAGTATCCTTCTACTCTAATAAAATCTGTCTAGTATCCTCTACTCTAATAAAAGCCCTGTCTAGTATCCTTCTACTCTAATAAAAGCCCTGTCTAGTATCCTTCTACTCTAATAAAAGCCCTGTCTAGTATCCTTCTACTCTAATAAAAGCCCTGTCTAGTATCCTTCTACTCTAATAAAAGCCCTGTCTAGTATCCTTCTACTCTAATAAAAGCCCTGTCTAGTATCCTTCTACTCTAATAAAAGCCCTGTCTAGTATCCTATCCTTCTACTCTAATAAAAGCCCTGTCTAGTATCCTTCTACTCTAATAAAAGCCCTGTCTAGTATCCTTCTACTCTAATAAAAGCCCTGTCTAGTATCCTTCTACTCTAATAAAAGCCCTGTCTAGTATCCTTCTACTCTAATAAAAGCCCTGTCTAGTATCCTTCTACTCTAATAAAAGCCCTGTCTAGTATCCTTCTACTCTAATAAAAAGCTCTAATAAAAGCCCTGTCTAGTATCCTTCTACTCTAATAAAAGCCCTGTCTAGTATCCTTCTACTCTAATAAAAGCCCTGTCTAGTATCCTTCTACTCTAATAAAAGCCCTGTCTAGTATCCTTCTACTCTAATAAAAGCCCTGTCTAGTATCCTTCTACTCTAATAAAAGCCCTGTCTAGTATCCTTCTACTCTAATAAAAGCCCTGTCTAGTATCCTTCTACTCTAATAAAAGCCCTGTCTAGTATCCTTCTACTCTAATAAAAGCCCTGTCTAGTATCCTTCTACTCTAATAAAAGCCCTGTCTAGTATCCTTCTACTCTAATAAAAGCCCTGTCTAGTATCCTTCTCCTCTAATAAAAGCCCTGTCTAGTATCCTTCTACTCTAATAAAAGCCCTGTCTAGTATCCTTCTACTCTAATAAAAGCTCTGTCTAGTATCCTCCTCTAATAAAAGCCCTGTCTAGTATCCTTCTAATAAAAGCCCTGTCTAGTATCCTTCTACTCTAATAAAAGCCCTGTCTAGTATCCTTCTACTCTAATAAAAGCCCTGTCTAGTATCCTTCTCCTCTAATAAAAGCCCTGTCTAGTATCCTTCTAAACTCTAATAAAAGCCCTGTCTAGTATCCTTCTCCTCTAATAAAAGCCCTGTCTAGTATCCTTCTACTCTAATAAAAGCCCTGTCTAGTATCCTCTAATAAAAGCCCTGTCTAGTATCTAATAAAAGCCCTGTCTAGTATCCTTCTACTCTAATAAAAGCCCTGTCTAGTATCCTTCTACTCTAAAAAGCCCTGTCTAGTATCCTTCTACTCTAATAAAAGCCCTGTCTAGTATCCTTCTCCTCTAATAAAAGCCCTGTCTAGTATCCTTCTACTCTAATAAAAGCCCTGTCTAGTATCCTTCTACTCTAATAAAAGCCCTGTCTAGTATCCTTCTCCTCTAATAAAAGCCCTGTCTAGTATCCTTCTACTCTAATAAAAGCCCTGTCTAGTATCCTTCTCCTCTAATAAAAGCCCTGTCTAGTATCCTTCTACTCTAATAAAAGCCCTGTCTAGTATCCTTCTACTCTAATAAAAGCCCTGTCTAGTATCCTTCTCCTCTAATAAAAGCCCTGTCTAGTATCCTTCTACTCTAATAAAAGCCCTGTCTAGTATCCTTCTCCTCTAATAAAAGCCCTGTCTAGTATCCTTCTACTCTAATAAAAGCCCTGTCTAGTATCCTTCTACTCTAATAAAAGCCCTGTCTAGTATCCTTCTCCTCTAATAAAAGCCCTGTCTAGTATCCTTCTACTCTAATAAAAGCCCTGTCTAGTATCCTTCTACTCTAATAAAAGCCCTGTCTAGTATCCTTCTACTCTAATAAAAGCCCTGTCTAGTATCCTTCTACTCTAATAAAAGCCCTGTCTAGTATCCTTCTACTCTAATAAAAGCCCTGTCTAGTATCCTTCTACTCTAATAAAAGCCCTGTCTAGTATCCTTCTACTCTAATAAAAGCCCTGTCTAGTATCCTTCTACTCTAATAAAAGCCCTGTCTAGTATCCTTCTACTCTAATAAAAGCCCTGTCTAGTATCCTTCTACTCTAATAAAAGCCCTGTCTAGTATCCTTCTACTCTAATAAAAGCCCTGTCTAGTATCCTTCTACTCTAATAAAAGCCCTGTCTAGTATCCTTCTACTCTAATAAAAGCCCTGTCTAGTATCCTTCTACTCTAATAAAAGCCCTGTCTAGTATCCTTCTACTCTAATAAAAGCCCTGTCTAGTATCCTTCTACTCTAATAAAAGCCCTGTCTAGTATCCTTCTACTCTAATAAAAGTATCCTTCTACTCTAATAAAAGCCCTGTCTAGTATCCTTCTACTCTAATAAAAGCCCTGTCTAGTATCCTTCTACTCTAATAAAAGCCCTGTCTAGTATCCTTCTACTCTAATAAAAGCCCTGCCCTGTCTAGTATCCTTCTACTCTAATAAAAGCCCTGTCTAGTATCCTTCTCCTCTAATAAAAGCCCTGTCTAGTATCCTTCTACTCTAATAAAAGCCCTGTCTAGTATCCTTCTACTCTAATAAAAGCCCTGTCTAGTATCCTTCTACTCTAATAAAAGCCCTGTCTAGTATCCTTCTACTCTAATAAAAGCCCTGTCTAGTATCCTTCTACTCTAATAAAAGCCCTGTCTAGTATCCTTCTACTCTAATAAAAGCCCTGTCTAGTATCCTTCTACTCTAATAAAAGCCCTGTCTAGTATCCTTCTCCTCTAATAAAAGCCCTGTCTAGTATCCTTCTACTCTAATAAAAGCCCTGTCTAGTATCCTTCTACTCTAATAAAAGCCCTGTCTAGTATCCTTCTACTCTAATAAAAGCCCTGTCTAGTATCCTTCTACTCTAATAAAAGCCCTGTCTAGTATCCTTCTACTCTAATAAAGCCCTGTCTAGTATCCTTCTACTCTAATAAAAGCCCTGTCTAGTATCCTTCTACTCTAATAAAAGCCCTGTCTAGTATCCTTCTACTCTAATAAAAGCCCTGTCTAGTATCCTTCTACTCTAATAAAAGCCCTGTCTAGTATCCTTCTACTCTAATAAAAGCCCTGTCTAGTATCCTTCTACTCTAATAAAAGCCCTGTCTAGTATCCTTCTACTCTAATAAAAGCCCTGTCTAGTATCCTTCTACTCTAATAAAAGCCCTGTCTAGTATCTAATAAAAGCCCTGTCTAGTATCCTTCTACTCTAATAAAAGCCCTGTCTAGTATCCTTCTACTCTAATAAAAGCCCTGTCTAGTATCCTTCTACTCTAATAAAAGCCCTGTCTAGTATCCTTCTATCTAATAAAAGCCCTGTCTAGTATCCTTCTACTCTAATAAAAGCCCTGTCTAGTATCCTTCTACTCTAATAAAAGCCCTGTCTAGTATCCTTCTACTCTAATAAAAGCCCTGTCTAGTATCCTTCTACTCTAATAAAAGCCCTGTCTAGTATCCTTCTCCTCTAATAAAAGCCCTGTCTAGTATCCTTCTACTCTAATAAAAGCCCTGTCTAGTATCCTTCTACTCTAATAAAAGCCCTGTCTAGTATCCTTCTACTCTAATAAAAGCCCTGTCTAGTATCCTTCTACTCTAATAAAAGCCCTGTCTAGTATCCTTCTACTCTAATAAAAGCCCTGTCTAGTATCCTTCTACTCTAATAAAAGCCCTGTCTAGTATCCTTCTACTCTAAGAATAAAAGCCCTGTCTAGTATCCTTCTACTCTAATAAAAGCCCTGTCTAGTATCCTTCTCCTCTAATAAAAGCCCTGTCTAGTATCCTTCTACTCTAATAAAAGCCCTGTCTAGTATCCTTCTACTCTAATAAAAGCCCTGTCTAGTATCCTTCTACTCTAATAAAAGCCCTGTCTAGTATCCTTTCTACTCTAATAAAAGCCCTGTCTAGTATCCTACTCTAATAAAAGCCTCTCTAGTATCCTTCTACTCTAATAAAAGCCCTGTCTAGTATCCTTCTACTCTAATAAAAGCCCTGTCTAGTATCCTTCTACTCTAATAAAAGCCCTGTCTAGTATCCTTCTCCTCTAATAAAAGCCCTCTAGTAATAATAAAAGCCCTGTCTAGTATCCTTCTACTCTAATAAAAGCCCTGTCTAGTATCCCTAATAAAAGCCCTGTCTAGTCCTCTAATAAAAGCCCTGTCTAGTATCCTTCTACTCTAATAAAAGCCCTGTCTAGTATCCTTCTACTCTAATAAAAGCCCTGTCTAGTATCCTTCTACTCTAATAAAAGCCCTGTCTAGTATCCTTCTACTCTAATAAAAGCCCTGTCTAGTATCCTTCTCCTCTAATAAAAGCCCTGTCTAGTATCCTTCTACTCTAATAAAAGCCCTGTCTAGTATCTACTCTAATAAAAGCCCTGTCTAGTATCCTTCTCCTCTAATAAAAGCCCTGTCTAGTATCCTTCTACTCTAATAAAAAGCCCTGTCTAGTATCCTTCTACTCTAATAAAAGCCCTGTCTAGTATCCTTCTACTCTAATAAAAGCCCTGTCTAGTATCCTTCTACTCTAATAAAAGCCCTGTCTAGTATCCTTTCTACTCTAATAAAAGCCCTGTCTAGTATCCTTCTAATAAAACTGTCTAGTATCCTTCTCCTCTAATAAAAGCCCTGTCTAGTATCCTTCTACTCTAATAAAAGCCCTGTCTAGTATCCTTCTACTCTAATAAAAGCCCTGTCTAGTATCCTTCTACTCTAATAAAAGCCCTGTCTAGTATCCTTCTACTCTAATAAAAGCCCTGTCTAGTATCCTTCTACTCTAATAAAAGCCCTGTCTAGTATCCTTCTACTCTAATAAAAGCCCTGTCTAGTATCCTTCTACTCTAATAAAAGCCCTGTCTAGTATCCTTCTACTCTAATAAAAGCCCTGTCTAGTATCCTTCTACTCTAATAAAAGCCCTGTCTAGTATCCTTCTACTCTAATAAAAGCCCTGTCTAGTATCCTTCTACTCTAATAAAAGCCCTGTCTAGTATCCTTCTACTCTAATAAAAGCCCTGTCTAGTATCCTTCTACTCTAATAAAAGCCCTGTCTAGTATCCTTCTACTCTAATAAAAGCCCTGTCTAGTATCCTTCTACTCTAATAAAAGCCCTGTCTAGTATCCTTCTACTCTAATAAAAGCCCTGTCTAGTATCCTTCTACTCTAATAAAAGCCCTGTCTAGTATCCTTCTACTCTAATAAAAGCCCTGTCTAGTATCCTTCTACTCTAATAAAAGCCCTGTCTAGTATCCTTCTACTCTAATAAAAGCCCTGTCTAGTATCCTTCTACTCTAATAAAAGCCCTGTCTAGTATCCTTCTACTCTAATAAAAGCCCTGTCTAGTATCCTTCTACTCTAATAAAAGCCCTGTCTAGTATCCTTCTACTCTAATAAAAGCCCTGTCTAGTATCCTTCTACTCTAATAAAAGCCCTGTCTAGTATCCTTCTACTCTAATAAAAGCCCTGTCTAGTATCCTTCTACTCTAATAAAAGCCCTGTCTAGTATCCTTCTACTCTAATAAAAGCCCTGTCTAGTATCCTTCTAGTAAAATCCTGTCTAGTATCCTTCTACTCTAATAAAAGCCCTGTCTAGTATCCTTCTACTCTAATAAAAGCCCTGTCTAGTATCCTTCTACTCTAATAAAAGCCCTGTCTAGTATCCTTCTACTCTAATAAAAGCCCTGTCTAGTATCCTTCTACTCTAATAAAAGCCCTGTCTAGTATCCTTCTACTCTAATAAAAGCCCTGTCTAGTATCCTTCTACTCTAATAAAAGCCCTGTCTAGTATCCTTCTACTCTAATAAAAGCCCTGTCTAGTATCCTTCTACTCTAATAAAAGCCCTGTCTAGTATCCTTCTACTCTAATAAAAGCCCTGTCTAGTATCCTTCTACTCTAATAAAAGCCCTGTCTAGTATCCTTCTACTCTAATAAAAGCCCTGTCTAGTATCCTTCTACTCTAATAAAAGCCCTGTCTAGTATCCTTCTACTCTAATAAAAGCCCTGTCTAGTATCCTTCTACTCTAATAAAAGCCCTGTCTAGTATCCTTCTACTCTAATAAAAGCCCTGTCTAGTATCCTTCTACTCTAATAAAAGCCCTGTCTAGTATCTCTAATTCTAGTCCTCTAATAAAAGCCCTGTCTGTATCCTTCTAGTATAAAAGCCCTGTCTAGTATCCTACTCTAAAACTGTCTAGTATAAAAGCCCTGTCTAGTATCCTTCTACTCTAATAAAAGCCCTGTCTAGTATCCTTCTACTCTAATAAAAGCCCTGTCTAGTATCCTTCTACTCTAATAAAAGCCCTGTCTAGTATCCTTCTACTCTAATAAAAGCCCTGTCTAGTATCCTTCTACTCTAATAAAAGCCCTGTCTAGTAATAAAAAGCCCTGTCTAGTATCCTTCTACTCTAATAAAAGCCCTGTCTAGTATCCTTCTCCTCTAATAAAAGCCCTGTCTAGTATCCTTCTACTCTAATAAAAGCCCTGTCTAGTATCCTTCTACTCTAATAAAAGCCCTGTCTAGTATCCTTCTCTCTAATAAAAGCCCTGTCTAATCTAATAAAAGCCCTGTCTAGTATCCTTCTACTCTAATAAAAGCCCTGTCTAGTATCCTTCTACTCTAATAAAAGCCCTGTCTAGTATCCTTCTACTCTAATAAAAGCCCTGTCTAGTATCCTTCTACTCTAATAAAAGCCCTGTCTAGTATCCTTCTACTCTAATAAAAGCCCTGTCTAGTATCCTTCTACTCTAATAAAAGCCCTGTCTAGTATCCTTCTACTCTAATAAAAGCCCTGTCTAGTATCCTTCTACTCTAATAAAAGCCCTGTCTAGTATCCTTCTACTCTAATAAAAGCCCTGTCTAGTATCCTTCTACTCTAATAAAAGCCCTGTCTAGTATCCTTCTCCTCTAATAAAAGCCCTGTCTAGTATCCTTCTACTCTAAAAAGCCCTGTCTAGTATCCTTCTCCTCTAATAAAAGCCCTGTCTAGTATCCTTCTACTCTAATAAAAGCCCTGTCTAGTATCCTTCTCCTCTAATAAAAGCCCTGTCTAGTATCCTTCTACTCTAATAAAAGCCCTGTCTAGTATCCTTCTACTCTAATAAAAGCCCTGTCTAGTATCCTTCTACTCTAATAAAAGCCCTGTCTAGTATCCTTCTACTCTAATAAAAGCCCTGTCTAGTATCCTTCTACTCTAATAAAAGCCCTGTCTAGTATCCTTCTACTCTAATAAAAGCCCTGTCTAGTATCCTTCTACTCTAATAAAAGCCCTGTCTAGTATCCTTCTACTCTAATAAAAGCCCTGTCTAGTATCCTTCTACTCTAATAAAAGCCCTGTCTAGTATCCTTCTACTCTAATAAAAGCCCTGTCTAGTATCCTTCTACTCTAATAAAAGCCCTGTCTAGTAATAAAAGCCCTGTCTAGTATCCTTCTACTCTAATAAAAGCCCTGTCTAGTATCCTTCTACTCTAATAAAAGCCCTGTCTAGTATCCTTCTACTCTAATAAAAGCCCTGTCTAGTATCCTTCTACTCTAATAAAAGCCCTGTCTAGTATCCTTCTACTCTAATAAAAGCCCTGTCTAGTATCCTTCTACTCTAATAAAAGCCCTGTCTAGTATCCTTCTACTCTAATAAAAGCCCTGTCTAGTATCCTTCTCCTCTAATAAAAGCCCTGTCTAGTATCCTTCTACTCTAATAAAAGCCCTGTCTAGTATCCTTCTACTCTAATAAAAGCCCTGTCTAGTATCCTTCTACTCTAATAAAAGCCCTGTCTAGTATCCTTCTACTCTAATAAAAGCCCTGTCTAGTATCCTTCTCCTCTAATAAAAGCCCTGTCTAGTATCCTTCTACTCTAATAAAGCCCTGTCTAGTATCCTTCTACTCTAATAAAAGCCCTGTCTAGTATCCTTCTACTCTAATAAAAGCCCTGTCTAGTATCCTTCTACTCTAATAAAAGCCCTGTCTAGTATCCTTCTACTCTAATAAAAGCCCTGTCTAGTATCCTTCTACTCTAATAAAAGCCCTGTCTAGTATCCTTCTACTCTAATAAAAGCCCTGTCTAGTATCCTTCTACTCTAATAAAAGCCCTGTCTAGTATCCTTCTACTCTAATAAAAGCCCTGTCTAGTATCCTTCTACTCTAATAAAAGCCCTGTCTAGTATCCTTCTACTCTAATAAAAGCCCTGTCTAGTATCCTTCTACTCTAATAAAAGCCCTGTCTAGTATCCTTCTACTCTAATAAAAGCCCTGTCTAGTATCCTTCTCCTCTAATAAAAGCCCTGTCTAGTATCCTTCTACTCTAATAAAAGCCCTGTCTAGTATCCTTCTACTCTAATAAAAGCCCTGTCTAGTATCCTTCTACTCTAATAAAAGCCCTGTCTAGTATCCTTCTACTCTAATAAAAGCCCTGTCTAGTATCCTTCTACTCTAATAAAAGCCCTGTCTAGTATCCTTCTACTCTAATAAAAGCCCTGTCTAGTATCCTTCTACTCTAATAAAAGCTCTGTCTAGTATCCTCCTCTAATAAAAGCCCTGTCTAGTATCCTTCTACTCTAATAAAAGCCCTGTCTAGTATCCTTCTACTCTAATAAAAGCCCTGTCTAGTATCCTTCTCCTCTAATAAAAGCCCTGTCTAGTATCCTTCTACTCTAATAAAAGCCCTGTCTAGTATCCTTCTACTCTAATAAAAGCCCTGTCTAGTATCCTTCTACTCTAATAAAAGCCCTGTCTAGTATCCTTCTACTCTAATAAAAGCCCTGTCTAGTATCCTTCTACTCTAATAAAAGCCCTGTCTAGTATCCTTCTACTCTAATAAAAGCCCTGTCTAGTATCCTTCTACTCTAATAAAAGCCCTGTCTAGTATCCTTCTACTCTAATAAAAGCCCTGTCTAGTATCCTTCTACTCTAATAAAAGCCCTGTCTAGTATCCTTCTACTCTAATAAAAGCCCTGTCTAGTATCCTTCTACTCTAATAAAAGCCCTGTCTAGTATCCTTCTACTCTAATAAAAGCCCTGTCTAGTATCCTTCTACTCTAATAAAAGCCCTGTCTAGTATCCTTCTACTCTAATAAAAGCCCTGTCTAGTATCCTTCTACTCTAATAAAAGCCCTGTCTAGTATCCTTCTACTCTAATAAAAGCCCTGTCTAGTATCCTTCTCCTCTAATAAAAGCCCTGTCTAGTATCCTTCTACTCTAATAAAAGCCCTGTCTAGTATCCTTCTACTCTAATAAAAGCCCTGTCTAGTATCCTTCTAATAAAACTCTAATAAAAGCCCTGTCTAGTATCCTTCTACTCTAATAAAAGCCCTGTCTAGTATCCTTCTACTCTAATAAAAGCCCTGTCTAGTATCCTTCTACTCTAATAAAAGCCCTGTCTAGTATCCTTCTACTCTAATAAAAGCCCTGTCTAGTATCCTTCTCCTCTAATAAAAGCCCTGTCTAGTATCCTTCTCCTCTAATAAAAGCCCTGTCTAGTATCCTTCTACTCTAATAAAAGCCCTGTCTAGTATCCTTCTACTCTAATAAAAGCCCTGTCTAGTATCCTTCTACTCTAATAAAAGCCCTGTCTAGTATCCTTCTACTCTAATAAAAGCCCTGTCTAGTATCCTTCTACTCTAATAAAAGCCCTGTCTAGTATCCTTCTCTCTAATAAAAGCCCTGTCTAGTATCCTTCTACTCTAAAAAAGCCCTGTCTAGTATCCTTCTACTCTAATAAAAGCCCTGTCTAGTATCCTTCTTCTAATAAAAGCCCTGTCTCTAATAAAAGCCCTGTCTAGTATCCTTCTACTCTAATAAAAGCCCTGTCTAGTATCCTTCTACTCTAATAAAAGTATCCCCTGTCTAGTATCCTTCTACTCTAATAAAAGCCCTGTCTAGTATCCTTCTACTCTAATAAAAGCTCTGTCTAGTATCCTTCCTCTAATAAAAGCCCTGTCTAGTATCCTTCTACTCTAATAAAAGCCCTGTCTAGTATCCTTCTACTCTAATAAAAGCTCTGTCTAGTATCCTTCTACTCTAATAAAAGCCCTGTCTAGTATCCTTCTACTCTAATAAAAGCCCTGTCTAGTATCCTTCTACTCTAATAAAAGCCCTGTCTAGTATCCTTCTACTCTAATAAAAGCCCTGTCTAGTATCCTTCTACTCTAATAAAAGCCCTGTCTAGTATCCTTCTACTCTAATAAAAGCCCTGTCTAGTATCCTTCTACTCTAATAAAAGCCCTGTCTAGTATCCTTCTCCTCTAATAAAAGCCCTGTCTAGTATCCTTCTACTCTAATAAAAGCCCTGTCTGTCTCTAATAAAAGCCCTGTCTAGTATCCTTCTACTCTAATAAAAGCCCTGTCTAGTATCCTTCTACTCTAATAAAAGCCCTGTCTAGTATCCTTCTACTCTAATAAAAGCCCTGTCTAGTATCCTTCTACTCTAATAAAAGCCCTGTCTAGTATCCTTCTCCTCTAATAAAAGCCCTGTCTAGTATCCTTCTACTCTAATAAAAGCCCTGTCTAGTATCCTTCTACTCTAATAAAAGCCCTGTCTAGTATCCTTCTACTCTAATAAAAGCCCTGTCTAGTATCCTTCTACTCTAATAAAAGCCCTGTCTAGTATCCTTCTACTCTAATAAAAGCCCTGTCTAGTATCCTTCTACTCTAATAAAAGTATCCTTCTGTCTAATAAAGCCCTGTAGTATCCTTCCTCTAATAAAAGCCCTGTCTAGTATCCTTCTACTCTAATAAAAGCCCTGTCTAGTATCCTTCTACTCTAATAAAAGCCCTGTCTAGTATCCTTCTACTCTAATAAAAGCCCTGTCTAGTATCCTTCTACTCTAATAAAAGCCCTGTCTAGTATCCTTCTACTCTAATAAAAGCCCTGTCTAGTATCCTTCTACTCTAATAAAAGCCCTGTCTAGTATCCTTCTACTCTAATAAAAGCCCTGTCTAGTATCCTTCTCCTCTAATAAAAGCCCTGTCTAGTATCCTTCTACTCTAATAAAAGCCCTGTCTAGTATCCTTCTACTCTAATAAAAGCCCTGTCTAGTATCCTTCTCCTCTAATAAAAGCCCTGTCTAGTATCCTTCTACTCTAATAAAAGCCCTGTCTAGTATCTCTAATCTAGTATCCTTCTCTAATAAAAAGCCCTGTCTAGTATCCTTCTACTCTAATAAAAGCCCTGTCTAGTATCCTTCTACTCTAATAAAAGCCCTGTCTAGTATCCTTCTACTCTAATAAAAGCCCTGTCTAGTATCCTTCTACTCTAATAAAAGCCCTGTCTAGTATCCTTCTACTCTAATAAAAGCCCTGTCTAGTATCCTTCTACTCTAATAAAAGCCCTGTCTAGTATCCTTCTACTCTAATAAAAGCCCTGTCTAGTATCCTTCTACTCTAATAAAAGCCCTGTCTAGTATCCTTCTACTCTAATAAAAGCCCTGTCTAGTATCCTTCTACTCTAATAAAAGCCCTGTCTAGTATCCTTCTCCTTCTAATAAAAGCCCTGTCTAGTATCCTTCTACTCTAATAAAAGCCCTGTCTAGTATCCTTCTACTCTAATAAAAGCCCTGTCTAGTATCCTTCTTCTAATAAAAGCCCTGTCTAGTATCCTTCTACTCTAATAAAAGCCCTGTCTAGTATCCTTCTACTCTAATAAAATCCTTCTATCCTTCTACTCTAATAAAAGCCCTGTCTAGTATCCTTCTACTCTAATAAAAGCCCTGTCTAGTATCCTTCTACTCTAATAAAAGCCCTGTCTAGTATCCTTCTACTCTAATAAAAGCCCTGTCTAGTATCCTTCTACTCTAATAAAAGCCCTGTCTAGTATCCTTCTACTCTAATAAAAGCCCTGTCTAGTATCCTTCTACTCTAATAAAAGCCCTGTCTAGTATCCTTCTACTCTAATCCTTCTAGTATCCTTCTACTCTAATAAAAGCCCTGTCTAGTATCCTTCTACTCTAATAAAAGCCCTGTCTAGTATCCTTCTACTCTAATAAAAGCCCTGTCTAGTATCCTTCTACTCTAATAAAAGCCCTGTCTAGTATCCTTCTACTCTAATAAAAGCCCTGTCTAGTATCCTTCTACTCTAATAAAAGCCCTGTCTAGTATCCTTCTAGTATCCTTCTAATAAAAGCCCTGTCTAGTATCCTTCTACTCTAATAAAAGCCCTGTCTAGTATCCTTCTACTCTAATAAAAGCCCTGTCTAGTATCCTTCTACTCTAATAAAAACTGTCTAGTATCCTTCTCCTCTAATAAAAGCCCTGTCTAGTATCCTTCTACTCTAATAAAAGCCCTGTCTAGTATCCTTCTACTCTAATAAAAGCCCTGTCTAGTATCCTTCTACTCTAATAAAAGCCCTGTCTAGTATCCTTCTACTCTAATAAAAGCCCTGTCTAGTATCCTTCTACTCTAATAAAAGCCCTGTCTAGTATCCTTCTACTCTAATAAAAGCCCTGTCTAGTATCCTTCTACTCTAATAAAAGCCCTGTCTAGTATCCTTCTACTCTAATAAAAGCCCTGTCTAGTATCCTTCTACTCTAATAAAAGCCCTGTCTAGTATCCTTCTACTCTAATAAAAGCCCTGTCTAGTATCCTTCTACTCTAATAAAAGCCCTGTCTAGTATCCTTCTACTCTAATAAAAGCCCTGTCTAGTATCCTTCTACTCTAATAAAAGCCCTGTCTAGTATCCTTCTACTCTAATAAAAGCCCTGTCTAGTATCCTTCTCCTCTAATAAAAGCCCTGTCTAGTATCCTTCTCTCTAATAAAAGCCCTGTCTAGTATCCTTCTACTCTAATAAAAGCCCTGTCTAGTATCCTTCTACTCTAATAAAAGCCCTGTCTAGTATCCTTCTCCTCTAATAAAAGCCCTGTCTAGTATCCTTCCTCTAATAAAAGCCCTGTCTAGTATCCTTCTACTCTAATAAAAGCCCTGTCTAGTATCCTTCTACTCTCTAATAAAAAGCCCTGTCTAGTATCCTTCTACTCTAATAAAAGCCCTGTCTAGTATCCTTCTACTCTAATAAAAGCCCTGTCTAGTATCCTTCTACTCTAATAAAAGCCCTGTCTAGTATCCTTCTACTCTAATAAAAGCCCTGTCTAGTATCTTCTACTCTAATAAAAGCCCTGTCTAGTATCCTTCTCCTCTAATAAAAGCCCTGTCTAGTATCCTTCTACTCTAATAAAAGCCCTGTCTAGTATCCTTCTACTCTAATAAAAGCCCTGTCTAGTATCCTTCTACTCTAATAAAAGCCCTGTCTAGTATCCTTCTACTCTAATAAAAGCCCTGTCTAGTATCCTTCTACTCTAATAAAAGCCCTGTCTAGTATCCTTCTACTCTAATAAAAGCCCTGTCTAGTATCCTTCTACTCTAATAAAAGCCCTGTCTAGTATCCTTCTACTCTAATCCTGTCTAGTATCCTTCTCTAATAAAAGCCCTGTCTAGTATCCTTCTACTCTAATAAAAGCCCTGTCTAGTATCCTTCTACTCTAATAAAAGCCCTGTCTAGTATCCTTCTCCTCTCTAATAAAAGCCCTGTCTAGTATCCTTCTACTCTAATAAAAGCCCTGTCTAGTATCCTTCTACTCTAATAAAAGCCCTGTCTAGTATCCTTCTACTCTAATAAAAGCCCTGTCTAGTATCCTTCTACTCTAATAAAAGCCCTGTCTAGTATCCTTCTACTCTAATAAAAGCCCTGTCTAGTATCCTTCTACTCTAATAAAAGCCCTGTCTAGTATCCTTCTACTCTAATAAAAGCTCTGTCTAGTATCCTTCTCCTCTAATAAAAGCCCTGTCTAGTATCCTTCTACTCTAATAAAAGCCCTGTCTAGTATCCTTCTACTCTAATAAAAGCCCTGTCTAGTAACTCTAATAAAAGCCCTGTCTAGTATCCTTCTACTCTAATAAAAGCCCTGTCTAGTATCCTTCTACTCTAATAAAAGCCCTGTCTAGTATCCTTCTACTCTAATAAAAGCCCTGTCTAGTATCCTTCTACTCTAATAAAAAAGTATCCTTCTACTCCCTGTCTAGTATCCTTCTACTCTAATAAAAGCCCTGTCTAGTATCCTTCTACTCTAATAAAAGCCCTGTCTAGTATCCTTCTACTCTAATAAAAGCCCTGTCTAGTATCCTTCTACTCTAATAAAAGCCCTGTCTAGTATCCTTCTCCTCTAATAAAAGCCCTGTCTAGTATCCTTCTACTCTAATAAAAGCCCTGTCTAGTATCCTTCTCCTCTAATAAAAGCCCTGTCTAGTATCCTTCTACTCTAATAAAAGCCCTGTCTAGTATCCTTCTCCTCTAATAAAAGCCCTGTCTAGTATCCTCCTCTAATAAAAGCCCTGTCTAGTATCCTTCTACTCTAATAAAAGCCCTGTCTAGTATCCTTCTACTCTAATAAAAGCCTGTCTGTATCCTTCTCCTCTAATAAAAGCCCTGTCTAGTATCCTTCTACTCTAATAAAAGCCCTGTCTAGTATCCTTCTACTCTAATAAAAGCCCTGTCTAGTATCCTTCTACTCTAATAAAAGCCCTGTCTAGTATCCTTCTACTCTAATAAAAGCCCTGTCTAGTATCCTTCTCCTCTAATAAAAGCCCTGTCTAGTATCCTTCTATCCTCTAATAAAAGCCCTGTCTAGTATCCTTCTACTCTAATAAAAGCCCTGTCTAGTATCCTTCTACTCTAATAAAAGCCCTGTCTAGTATCCTTCTACTCTAATAAAAGCCCTGTCTAGTATCCTTCTACTCTAATAAAAGCCCTGTCTAGTATCCTTCTACTCTAATAAAAGCCCTGTCTAGTATCCTTCTACTCTAATAAAAGCCCTGTCTAGTATCCTTCTACTCTAAAAGCCCTGTCTAGTATCCTTCTACTCTAATAAAAGCCCTGTCTAGTATCCTTCTACTCTAATAAAAGCCCTGTCTAGTATCCTTCTACTCTAATCCTGTCTAGTATCCTTCTCTAATAAAAGCCCTGTCTAGTATCCTTCTACTCTAATAAAAGCCCTGTCTAGTATCCTTCTCCTCTAATAAAAGCCCTGTCTAGTATCCTTCTACTCTAATAAAAGCCCTGTCTAGTATCCTTCTACTCTAATAAAAGCCCTGTCTAGTATCCTTCTACTCTAATAAAAGCCCTGTCTAGTATCCTTCTACTCTAATAAAAGCCCTGTCTAGTATCCTTCTCCTCTAATAAAAGCCCTGTCTAGTATCCTTCTACTCTAATAAAAGCCCTGTCTAGTATCCTTCTACTCTAATAAAAGCCCTGTCTAGTATCCTTCTACTCTAATAAAAGCCCTGTCTAGTATCCTTCTACTCTAATAAAGCCCTGTCTAGTATCCTTCTGCTCTAATAAAAGCCCTGTCTAGTATCCTTCTACTCTAATAAAAGCCCTGTCTAGTATCCTTCTACTCTAATAAAAGCCCTGTCTAGTATCCTTCTACTCTAATAAAAGCCCTGTCTAGTATCCTTCTACTCTAATAAAAGCCCTGTCTAGTATCCTTCTCCTCTAATAAAAGCCCTGTCTAGTATCCTTCTACTCTAATAAAAGCCCTGTCTAGTATCCTTCTACTCTAATAAAAGCCCTGTCTAGTATCCTTCTACTCTAATAAAAAAGCCCTGTCTAGTATCCTTCTCCTCTAATAAAAGCCCTGTCTAGTATCCTTCTACTCTAATAAAAGCCCTGTCTAGTATCCTTCTACTCTAATAAAAGCCCTGTCTAGTATCCTTCTCCTCTAATAAAAGCCCTGTCTAGTATCCTTCTCCTCTAATAAAAGCCCTGTCTAGTATCCTTCTACTCTAATAAAAGCCCTGTCTAGTATCCTTCTACTCTAATAAAAGCCCTGTCTAGTATCCTTCTCCTCTAATAAAAGCCCTGTCTAGTATCCTTCTACTCTAATAAAAGCCCTGTCTAGTATCCTTCTACTCTAATAAAAGCCCTGTCTAGTATCCTTCTACTCTAATAAAAGCCCTGTCTAGTATCCTTCTCTCTAATAAAAGCCCTGTCTAGTATCCTTCTACTCTAATAAAAGCCCTGTCTAGTATCCTTCTACTCTAATAAAAGCCCTGTCTAGTATCCTTCTACTCTAATAAAAGCCCTGTCTAGTATCCTTCTACTCTAATAAAAGCCCTGTCTAGTATCCTTCTACTCTAATAAAAGCCCTGTCTAGTATCCTTCTACTCTAATAAAAGCCCTGTCTAGTATCCTTCTACTCTAATAAAAGCCCTGTCTAGTATCCTTCTACTCTAATAAAAGCCCTGTCTAGTATCCTTCTACTCTAATAAAAGCCCTGTCTAGTATCCTTCTACTCTAATAAAAGCCCTGTCTAGTATCCTTCTACTCTAATAAAAGCCCTGTCTAGTATCCTTCTACTCTAATAAAAGCCCTGTCTAGTATCCTTCTACTCTAATAAAAGCCCTGTCTAGTATCCTTCTACTCTAATAAAAGCCCTGTCTAGTATCCTTCTACTCTAATAAAAGCCCTGTCTAGTATCCTTCTACTCTAATAAAAGCCCTGTCTAGTATCCTTCTACTCTAATAAAAGCCCTGTCTAGTATCCTTCTACTCTAATAAAAGCCCTGTCCTTCTACTCTAATAAAAGCCCTGTCTAGTATCCTTCTCCTCTAATAAAAGCCCTGTCTAGTATCCTTCTACTCTAATAAAAGCCCTGTCTAGTATCCTTCTACTCTAATAAAAGCCCTGTCTAGTATCCTTCTACTCTAATAAAAGCCCTGTCTAGTATCCTTCTACTCTAATAAAAGCCCTGTCTAGTATCCTTCTACTCTAATAAAAGCCCTGTCTAGTATCCTTCTAGTATCCTTCTAATAAAAGCCCTGTCTAGTATCCTTCTACTCTAATAAAAGCCCTGTCTAGTATCCTTCTACTCTAATAAAAGCCCTGTCTAGTATCCTTCTACTCTAATAAAAGCCCTGTCTAGTATCCTTCTACTCTAATAAAAGCCCTGTCTAGTATCCTTCTACTCTAATAAAAGCCCTGTCTAGTATCCTTCTACTCTAATAAAAGCCCTGTCTAGTATCCTTCTACTCTAATAAAAGCCCTGTCTAGTATCCTTCTACTCTAATAAAAGCCCTGTCTAGTATCCTTCTACTCTAATAAAAGCCCTGTCTAGTATCCTTCTACTCTAATAAAAGCCCTGTCTAGTATCCTTCTACTCTAATAAAAGCCCTGTCTAGTATCCTTCTACTCTAATAAAAGCCCTGTCTAGCTCTAATAAAAGCCCTGTCTAGTATCCTTCTACTCTAATAAAAGCCCTGTCTAGTATCCTTCTACTCTAATAAAAGCCCTGTCTAGTATCCTTCTACTCTAATAAAAGCCCTGTCTAGTATCCTTCTACTCTAATAAAAGCCCTGTCTAGTATCCTTCTACTCTAATAAAAGCCCTGTCTAGTATCCTTCTACTCTAATAAAAGCCCTGTCTAGTATCCTTCTAAAAGCCCTCTAATAAAAAGCCCTGTCTAGTATCCTTCTACTCTAATAAAAGCCCTGTCTATATCCTGTCTAGTATCCTTCTACTCTAATAAAAGCCTGTCTAGTCTAATAAAAGTATCCTTCTACTCTAATAAAAGCCCTGTCTAGTATCCTTCTACTCTAATAAAAGCCCTGTCTAGTATCCTTCTACTCTAATAAAAGCCCTGTCTAGTATCCTTCTACTCTAATAAAAGCCCTGTCTAGTATCCTTCTACTCTAATAAAAGCCCTGTCTAGTATCCTTCTACTCTAATAAAAGCCCTGTCTAGTATAAAAGCCCTGTCCTTCTCTCCTCTAATAAAAGCCCTGTCTAGTATCCTTCTACTCTAATAAAAGCCCTGTCTAGTATCCTTCTACTCTAATAAAAGCCCTGTCTAGTATCCTTCTCCTCTAATAAAAGCCCTGTCTAGTATCCTTCTCCTCTAATAAAAGCCCTGTCTAGTATCCTTCTACTCTAATAAAAGCCCTGTCTAGTATCCTTCTACTCTAATAAAAGCCCTGTCTAGTATCCTTCTACTCTAATAAAAGCCCTGTCTAGTATCCTTCTACTCTAATAAAAGCCCTGTCTAGTATCCTTCTACTCTAATAAAAGCCCTGTCTAGTATCCTTCTACTCTAATAAAAGCCCTGTCTAGTATCCTCTAATAAAAGCCCTGTCTAGTATCCTTCTACTCTAATAAAAGCCCTGTCTAGTATCCTTCTACTCTAATAAAAGCCCTGTCTAGTATCCTTCTACTCTAATAAAAGCCCTGTCTAGTATCCTTCTACTCTAATAAAAGCCCTGTCTAGTAAAATCTAGTATTCTACTCTAATAAAAGCCCTGTCTAGTATCCTTCTACTCTAATAAAAGCCCTGTCTAGTATCCTTCTACTCTAATAAAAGCCCTGTCTAGTATCCTTCTACTCTAATAAAAGCCCTTCTAGTATCCTTCTACTCTAATAAAAGCCCTGTCTAGTATCCTTCTACTCTAATAAAAGCCCTGTCTAGTATCCTTCTCCTCTAATAAAAGCCCTGTCTAGTAATAAAAAGCCCTGTCTAGTATCCTTCTACTCTAATAAAAGCCCTGTCTAGTATCCTTCTACTCTAATAAAAGCCCTGTCTAGTATCCTTCTACTCTAATAAAAGCCCTGTCTAGTATCCTTCTACTCTAATAAAAGCCCTGTCTAGTATCCTTCTACTCTAATAAAAGCCCTGTCTAGTATCCTTCTCCTCTAATAAAAGCCCTGTCTAGTATCCTTCTACTCTAATAAAAGCCCTGTCTAGTATCCTTCTACTCTAATAAAAGCCCTGTCTAGTATCCTTCTACTCTAATAAAAGCCCTGTCTAGTATCCTTCTACTCTAATAAAAGCCCTGTCTAGTATCCTTCTACTCTAATAAAAGCCCTGTCTAGTATCCTTCTACTCTAATAAAAGCCCTGTCTAGTATCCTTCTACTCTAATAAAAGCCCTGTCTAGTATCCTTCTATCCTTCTCTAATAAAAGCCCTGTCTAGTATCCTTCTACTCTAATAAAAGCCCTGTCTAGTATCCTTCTCCTCTAATAAAAGCCCTGTCTAGTATCCTTCTACTCTAATAAAAGCCCTGTCTAGTATCCTTCTACTCTAATAAAAGCCCTGTCTAGCCTCTAATAAAAGCCCTGTCTAGTATCCTTCTACTCTAATAAAAGCCCTGTCTAGTATCCTTCTACTCTAATAAAAGCCCTGTCTAGTATCCTTCTACTCTAATAAAAGCCCTGTCTAGTATCCTTCTCCTCTAATAAAAGCCCTGTCTAGTAATACTCTAATAAAAGCCCTGTCTAGTATCCTTCTACTCTAATAAAAGCCCTGTCTAGTATCCTTCTACTCTAATCTGTCTAGTATCCTTCTACTCTAATAAAAGCCCTGTCTAGTATCCTTCTACTCTAATAAAAGCCCTGTCTAGTATCCTTCTCCTCTAATAAAAGCCCTGTCTAGTATCCTTCTACTCTAATAAAAGCCCTGTCTAGTATCCTTCTAGTAATCCTGTCTAGTATCCTTCTACTCTAATAAAAGCCCTGTCTAGTATCCTTCTACTCTAATAAAAGCCCTGTCTAGTATCCTTCTACTCTAATAAAAGCCCTGTCTAGTATCCTTCTACTCTAATAAAAGCCCTGTCTAGTATCCTTCTACTCTAATAAAAGCCCTGTCTAGTATCCTTCTAGTATCCTTCTACTCTAATAAAAGCCCTGTCTAATCCTTCTCCTCTAAAAAGCCCTGTCTAGTATCCTTCTACTCTAATAAAAGCCCTGTCTAGTATCCTTCTACTCTAATAAAAGCCCTGTCTAGTATCCTTCTACTCTAATAAAAGCCCTGTCTAGTATCCTTCTACTCTAATAAAAGCCCTGTCTAGTATCCTTCTACTCTAATAAAAGCCCTGTCTAGTATCCTTCTACTCTAATAAAAGCCCTGTCTAGTATCCTTCTACTCTAATAAAAGCCCTGTCTAGTATCCTTCTACTCTAATAAAAGCCCTGTCTAGTATCCTTCTACTCTAATAAAGCCCTGTCTAGTATCCTTCTACTCTAATAAAAGCCCTGTCTAGTATCCTTCTACTCTAATAAAAGCCCTGTCTAGTATCCTTCTACTCTAATAAAAGCCCTGTCTAGTATCCTTCTCTAATAAAAGCCCTGTCTAGTATCCTTCTACTCTAAAAGCCCTGTCTAGTATCCTTCTACTCTAATAAAAGCCCTGTCTAGTATCCTTCTCCTCTAATAAAAGCCCTGTCTAGTATCCTTCTACTCTAATAAAAGCCCTGTCTAGTATCCTTCTACTCTAATAAAAAAGCCCTGTCTAGTATCCTTCTACTCTAATAAAAGCCCTGTCTAGTATCCTTCTACTCTAATAAAAGCCCTGTCTAGTATCCTTCTACTCTAATAAAAGCCCTGTCTAGTATCCTTCTACTCTAATAAAAGCCCTGTCTAGTATCCTTCTACTCTAATAAAAGCCCTGTCTAGTATCCTTCTAATAAAAGCCCTGTCTAATAAAAGCCCTGTCTAGTATCCTTCTACTCTAATAAAAGCCCTGTCTAGTACTCTAATAAAAGCCCTGTCTAGTATCCTTCTACTCTAATAAAAGCCCTGTCTAGTATCCTTCTACTCTAATAAAAGCCCTGTCTAGTATCCTTCTACTCTAATAAAAGCCCTGTCTAGTATCCTTCTACTCTAATAAAAGCCCTGTCTAGTATCCTTCTACTCTAATAAAAGCCCTGTCTAGTATCCTTCTACTCTAATAAAAGCCCTGTCTAGTATCCTTCTACTAAAAGCTGTCTAGTATCCTTCTACTCTAATAAAAGCCCTGTCTAGTATCCTTCTCTCTAATAAAAGCCCTGTCTAGTATCCTTCTACTCTAATAAAAGCCCTGTCTAGTATCCTTCTACTCTAATAAAAGCCCTGTCTAGTATCCTTCTACTCTAATAAAAGCCCTGTCTAGTATCCTTCTACTCTAATAAAGCCCTGTCTAGTATCCTTCTAGTAAAGCCCTTCTATCCTTCTCTCTAATAAAAGCCCTGTCTAGTATCCTTCTACTCTAATAAAAGCCCTGTCTAGTATCCTTCTACTCTAATAAAAGCCCTGTCTAGTATCCTTCTACTCTAATAAAAGCCCTGTCTAGTATCCTTCTACTCTAATAAAAGCCCTGTCTAGTATCCTTCTCTCTAATAAAAGTCTAGTATCCTTCTACTCTAATAAAAGCCCTGTCTAGTATCCTTCTACTCTAAAAAGCCCTGTCTAGTATCCTTCTACTCTAATAAAAGCCCTGTCTAGTATCCTTCTACTCTAATAAAAGCCCTGTCTAGTATCCTTCTACTCTAATAAAAGCCCTGTCTAGTATCCTTCTACTCTAATAAAAGCCCTGTCTAGTATCCTTCTACTCTAATAAAAGCCCTGTCTAGTATCCTTCTCCTCTAATAAAAGCCCTGTCTAGTATCCTTCTACTCTAATAAAAGCCCTGTCTAGTATCCTTCTACTCTAATAAAAGCCCTGTCTAGTATCCTTCTACTCTAATAAAAGCCCTGTCTAGTATCCTTCTACTCTAATAAAAGCCCTGTCTAGTATCCTTCTACTCTAATAAAAGCCCTGTCTAGTATCCTTCTCTAATAAAAGCCCTGTCTAGTACTCTAATAAAAGCCCTGTCTAGTATCCTTCTACTCTAATAAAAGCCCTGTCTAGTATCCTTCTACTCTAATAAAAGCCCTGTCTAGTATCCTTCTACTCTAATAAAAGCTCTGTCTAGTATCCTTCTACTCTAATAAAAGCCCTGTCTAGTATCCTTCTACTCTAATAAAAGCCCTGTCTAGTATCCTTCTACTCTAATAAAAGCCCTCCTTCTAGTATCCTTCTACTCTAATAAAAGCCCTGTCTAGTATCCTTCTACTCTAATAAAAGCCCTGTCTAGTATCCTTCTACTCTAATAAAAGCCCTGTCTAGTATCCTTCTACTCTAATAAAAGCCCTGTCTAGTATCCTTCTATCCTCTATAAAAGCCCTGTCTAGTATCCTTCTACTCTAATAAAAGCCCTGTCTAGTATCCTTCTACTCTAATAAAAGCCCTGTCTAGTATCCTTCTACTCTAATAAAAGCCCTGTCTAGTATCCTTCTACTCTAAAAGCCCTGTCTAGTAATAAAAAGCCCTGTCTAGTATCCTTCTACTCTAATAAAAGCCCTGTCTAGTATCCTTCTACTCTAATAAAAGCCCTGTCTAGTATCCTTCCTTCTACTCTAATAAAAGCCCTGTCTAGTATCCTTCTAGTATCCTTCTACTCTAATAAAAGCCCTGTCTAGTATCCTTCTACTCTAATAAAAGCCCTGTCTAGTATCCTTCTACTCTAATAAAAGCCCTGTCTAGTATCCTTCTACTCTAATAAAAGCTCCTGTCTAGTATCCTTCTACTCTAATAAAAGCCCTGTCTAGTAACTCTAATAAAAGCCCTGTCTAGTATCCTTCTCCTCTAATAAAAGCCCTGTCTAGTATCCTTCTACTCTAATAAAAGCCCTGTCTAGTATCCTTCTCCTCTAATAAAAGCCCTGTCTAGTATCCTTCTCCTCTAATAAAAGCCCTGTCTAGTATCCTTCTACTCTAATAAAAGCCCTGTCTAGTATCCTTCTACTCTAATAAAAGCCCTGTCTAGTATCCTTCTACTCTAATAAAAGCTGTCTAGTATCCTTCTCCTCTAATAAAAGCCCTGTCTAGTAACTCTAATAAAAGCCCTGTCTAGTATCCTTCTACTCTAATAAAAGCCCTGTCTAGTATCCTTCTACTCTAATAAAAGCCCTGTCTAGTATCCTTCTACTCTAATAAAAGCCCTGTCTAGTATCCTTCTACTCTAATAAAAGCCCTGTCTAGTATCCTTCTACTCTAATAAAAGCCCTGTCTAGTATCCTTCTACTCTAATAAAAGCCCTGTCTAGTATCCTTCTACTCTAATAAAAGCCCTGTCTAGTATCCTTCTACTCTAATAAAAGCCCTGTCTAGTATCCTTCTACTCTAATAAAAGCCCTGTCTAGTATCCTTCTACTCTAATAAAAGCCCTGTCTAGTATCCTTCTACTCTAATAAAAGCCCTGTCTAGTATCCTTCTACTCTAATAAAAGCCCTGTCTAGTATCCTTCTACTCTAATAAAAGCCCTGTCTAGTATCCTTCTACTCTAATAAAAGCCCTGTCTAGTATCCTTCTACTCTAATAAAAGCCCTGTCTAGTATCCTTCTACTCTAATAAAAGCCCTGTCTAGTATCCTTCTACTCTAATAAAAGCCCTGTCTAGTATCCTTCTACTCTAATAAAAGCCCTGTCTAGTATCCTTCTACTCTAATAAAAGCCCTGTCTAGTATCCTTCTACTCTAATAAAAGCCCTGTCTAGTATCCTTCTCCTCTAATAAAAGCCCTGTCTAGTATCCTTCTACTCTAATAAAAGCCCTGTCTAGTATCCTTCTACTCTAATAAAAGCCCTGTCTAGTATCCTTCTACTCTAATAAAAGCCCTGTCTAGTATCCTTCTACTCTAATAAAAGCCCTGTCTAGTATCCTTCTACTCTAATAAAAGCCCTGTCTAGTATCCTTCTAGTGGAACTGTCTAATCCTTCTGCCTAATAAAAGCCCTGTCTAGTATCCTTCTACTCTAATAAAAGCCCTGTCTAGTATCCTTCTACTCTAATAAAAGCCCTGTCTAGTATCCTTCTACTCTAATAAAAGCCCTGTCTAGTATCCTTCTACTCTAATAAAAGCCCTGTCTAGTATCCTTCTCCTCTAATAAAAGCCCTGTCTAGTATCCTTCTACTCTAATCTAATAAAAAGCCCTGTCTAGTATCCTTCTACTCTAATAAAAGCCCTGTCTAGTATCCTTCTACTCTAATAAAAGCCCTGTCTAGTATCCTTCTACTCTAATAAAAGCCCTGTCTAGTATCCTTCTACTCTAATAAAAGCCCTGTCTAGTATCCTTCTACTCTAATAAAAGCCCTGTCTAGTATCCTTCTACTCTAATAAAAGCCCTGTCTAGTATCCTTCTACTCTAATAAAAGCCCTGTCTAGTATCCTTCTCCTCTAATAAAAGCCCTGTCTAGTATCCTTCTCCTCTAATAAAAGCCTGTCTAGTATCCTTCTACTCTAATAAAAGCCCTGTCTAGTATCCTTCTACTCTAATAAAAGCCCTGTCTAGTATCCTTCTACTCTAATAAAAGTATCCCCTGTCTAGTATCCTTCTACTCTAATAAAAGCCCTGTCTAGTATCCTTCTACTCTAATAAAAGCCCTGTCTAGTATCCTTCTACTCTAATAAAAGCCCTGTCTAGTATCCTTCTACTCTAATAAAAGCCCTGTCTAGTATCCTTCTACTCTAATAAAAGCCCTGTCTAGTATCCTTCTACTCTATAAAAGCCCTGTCTAGTATCCTTCTACTCTAATAAAAGCCCTGTCTAGTATCCTTCACTCTAATAAAAGCCCTCTAATAAAAGCCCTGTCTAGTATCCTTCTACTCTAATAAAAGCCCTGTCTAGTATCCTTCTACTCTAATAAAAGCCCTGTCTAGTATCCTTCTAGTATCCTTCTCTAATAAAAGCCCTGTCTAGTATCCTTCTACTCTAATAAAAGCCCTGTCTAGTATCCTTCTACTCTAATAAAAGCCCTGTCTAGTATCCTTCTCCTCTAATAAAAGCCCTGTCTAGTATCCTTCTACTCTAATAAAAGCCCTGTCTAGTATCCTTACTCTACTCTAATAAAAGCCCTGTCTAGTATCCTTCTACTCTAATAAAAGCCCTGTCTAGTATCCTTCTACTCTAATAAAAGCCCTGTCTAGTATCCTTCTACTCTAATAAAAGCCCTGTCTAGTATCCTTCTAATAAAAGCCCTGTCTAGTAACTCTAATAAAAGCCCTGTCTAGTATCCTTCTACTCTAATAAAAGCCCTGTCTAGTATCCTTCTACTCTAATAAAAGCCCTGTCTAGTATCCTTCTACTCTAATAAAAGCCCTGTCTAGTATCCTTTCTACTCTAATAAAAGCCCTGTCTAGTATCCTTCTACTCTAATAAAAGCCCTGTCTAGTATCCTTCTAATAAAAGCCCTGTCTAGTATCCTTCTACTCTAATAAAAGCCCTGTCTAGTATCCTTCTACTCTAATAAAAGCCCTGTCTAGTATCCTTCTCTCTAATAAAAGCCCTGTCTAGTATCCTTCTACTCTAATAAAAGCCCTGTCTAGTATCCTTCTCCTCTAATAAAAGCCCTGTCTAGTATCCTTCTATCCTCTAATAAAAGCCCTGTCTAGTATCCTTCTACTCTAATAAAAGCTGTCTAGTATCCTTCTACTCTAATAAAAGCCCTATCTAGTATCCTTCTACTCTAATAAAAGCCCTGTCTAGTATCCTTCTACTCTAATAAAAGCCCTGTCTAGTATCCTTCTACTCTAATAAAAGCCCTGTCTAGTATCCTTCTACTCTAATAAAAGCCCTGTCTAGTATCCTTCTACTCTAATAAAAGCCCTGTCTAGTATCCTTCTACTCTAATAAAAGCCCTGTCTAGTATCCTTCTACTCTAATAAAAGCCCTGTCTAGTATCCTTCTACTCTAATAAAAGCCCTGTCTAGTATCCTTCTACTCTAATAAAAGCCCTGTCTAGTAATCCTGTCTAGTATCCTTCTCTAATAAAAGCCCTGTCTAGTATCCTTCTACTCTAATAAAAGCCTAATAAAAGCCCTGTCTAGTATCCTTCTACTCTAATAAAAGCCCTGTCTAGTATCCTTCTACTCTAATAAAAGCCCTGTCTAGTATCCTTCTACTCTAATAAAAGCCCTGTCTAGTATCCTTCTACTCTAATAAAAGCCCTGTCTAGTATCCTTCTACTCTAATAAAAGCCCTGTCTAGTATCCTTCTACTCTAATAAAAGCCCTGTCTAGTATCCTTCTACTCTAATAAAAGCCCTGTCTAGTATCCTTCTACTCTAATAAAAGCCCTGTCTAGTATCCTTCTACTCTAATAAAAGCCCTGTCTAGTATCCTTCTACTCTAATAAAAGCCCTGTCTAGTATCCTTCTACTCTAATAAAAGCCCTGTCTAGTATCCTTCTCCTCTAATAAAAGCCCTGTCTAGTATCCTTCTACTCTAATAAAAGCCCTGTCTAGTATCCTTCTACTCTAATAAAAGCCCTGTCTAGTATCCTTCTACTCTAATAAAAGCCCTGTCTAGTATCCTTCTACTCTAATAAAAGCCCTGTCTAGTATCCTTCTACTCTAATAAAAGCCCTGTCTAGTATCCTTCTACTCTAATCCTTCTACTCTAATAAAAGCTCTATCCTTCTACTCTAATAAAAGCCCTGTCTAGTATCCTTCTCCTCTAATAAAACTCTAATAAAAGCCCTGTCTAGTATCCTTCTACTCTAATAAAAGCCCTGTCTAGTATCCTTCTACTCTAATAAAAGCCCTGTCTAGTATCCTTCTACTCTAATAAAAGCCCTGTCTAGTATCCTTCTACTCTAATAAAAGCCCTGTCTAGTATCCTTCTACTCTAATAAAAGCCCTGTCTAGTATCCTTCTACTCTAATAAAAGCCCTGTCTAGTATCCTTCTACTCTAATAAAAGCCCTGTCTAGTATCCTTCTACTCTAATAAAAGCCCTGTCTAGTATCCTTCTACTCTAATAAAAGCCCTGTCTAGTATCCTCTAATAAAAGCCCTGTCTAGTATCCTCTAATAAAAGCCCTGTCTAGTATCCTTCTACTCTAATAAAAGCCCTGTCTAGTATCCTTCTACTCTAATAAAAGCCCTGTCTAGTATCCTTCTACTCTAATAAAAGCCCTGTCTAGTATCCTTCTACTCTAATAAAAGCCCTGTCTAGTATCCTTCTACTCTAATAAAAGCCCTGTCTAGTATCCTTCTACTCTAATAAAAGCCCTGTCTAGTATCCTTCTACTCTAATAAAAGCCCTGTCTAGTATCCTTCTACTCTAATAAAAGCCCTGTCTAGTATCCTTCTATCCTCTAATAAAAGCCCTGTCTAGTATCCTTCTACTCTAATAAAAGCCCTGTCTAGTATCCTTCTACTCTAATAAAAGCCCTGTCTAGTATCCTTCTACTCTAATAAAAGCCCTGTCTAGTATCCTTCTACTCTAATAAAAGCCCTGTCTAGTATCCTTCTACTCTAATAAAAGCCCTGTCTAGTATCCTTCTACTCTAATAAAAGCCCTGTCTAGTATCCTTCTACTCTAATAAAAGCCCTGTCTAAAAATAAAAGCCCTGTCTAGTATCCTTCTACTCTAATAAAAGCCCTGTCTAGTATCCTTCTACTCTAATAAAAGCCCTGTCTAGTATCCTTCTACTCTAAAAGCCCTGTCTAGTATCCTTCTACTCTAAAAAGCCCTGTCTAGTATCCTTCTACTCTAATAAAAGCCCTGTCTAGTATCCTTCTACTCTAATAAAAGCCCTGTCTAGTATCCTTCTACTCTAATAAAAGCCCTGTCTAGTATCCTTCTACTCTAATAAAAGCCCTGTCTAGTATCCTTCTACTCTAATAAAAGCCCTGTCTAGTATCCTTCTACTCTAATAAAAGCCCTGTCTAGTATCCTTCTACTCTAATAAAAAAAGTATCCTTCTCCTCTAATAAAAGTATCCTTCTACTCTAATAAAAGCCCTGTCTAAAAGTATCCTTCTACTCTAATAAAAGCCCTGTCTAGTATCCTTCTACTCTAATAAAAGCCCTGTCTAGTATCCTTCTACTCTAATAAAAGCCCTGTCTAGTATCCTTCTAATAAAAGCCCTCTAGTATCCTTCTACTCCTAATATCCTTAAAAGTATCCTTCTACTCTAATAAAAGCCCTGTCTATCCTTCTACTCTAATAAAAGCCCTGTCTAGTATCCTTCTCCTCTAATAAAAGCCCTGTCTAGTATCCTTCTACTCTAATAAAAGCCCTGTCTAGTATCCTTCTACTCTAATAAAAGCCCTGTCTAGTATCCTTCTACTCTAATAAAAGCTCTGTCTAGTATCCTCCTCTAATAAAAGCCCTGTCTAGTATCCTTCTACTCTAATAAAAGCCCTGTCTAGTATCCTTCTACTCTAATAAAAGCCCTGTCTAGTATCCTTCTACTCTAATAAAAGCCCTGTCTAGTATCCTTCTACTCTAATAAAAGCCCTGTCTAGTATCCTTCTACTCTAATAAAAGCCCTGTCTAGTATCCTTCTACTCTAATAAAAGCCCTGTCTAGTATCCTTCTACTCTAATAAAAGCCCTGTCTAGTATCCTTCTACTCTAATAAAAGCCCTGTCTAGTATCCTTCTACTCTAATAAAAGCCCTGTCTAGTATCCTTCTACTCTAATAAAAGCCCTGTCTAGTATCCTTCTACTCTAATAAAAGCCCTGTCTAGTAGCCCTGTCTAGTATCCTTCTACTCTAATAAAAGCCCTGTCTAGTATCCTTCTACTCTAATAAAAGCCCTGTCTAGTATCCTTCTCTAGTATCCTCTAATAAAAGCCCTGTCTAGTATCCTTCTACTCTAATAAAAGCCCTGTCTAGTATCCTTCTACTCTAATAAAAGCCCTGTCTAGTATCCTTCTACTCTAATAAAAGCCCTGTCTAGTATCCTTCTACTCTAATAAAAGCCCTGTCTAGTATCCTTCTACTCTAATAAAAGCCCTGTCTAGTAAGCTCTAATAAAAGCCCTGTCTAGTATCCTTCTACTCTAATAAAAGCCCTGTCTAGTATCCTTCTACTCTAATAAAAGCCCTGTCTAGTATCCTTCTACTCTAATAAAAGCCCTGTCTAGTATCCTTCTACTCTAATAAAAGCCCTGTCTAGTATCCTTCTACTCTAATAAAAGCCCTGTCTAGTATCCTTCTACTCTAATAAAAGCCCTGTCTAGTATCCTTCTACTCTAATAAAAGCCCTGTCTAGTATCCTTCTACTCTAATAAAAGCCCTGTCTAGTATCCTTCTACTCTAATAAAAGCCCTGTCTAGTATCCTTCTACTCTAATAAAAGCCCTGTCTAGTATCCTTCTACTCTAATAAAAGCCCTGTCTAGTATCCTTTACTCTAATAAAAGCCCTGTCTAGTATCCTTCTACTCTAATAAAAGCCCTGTCTAGTATCCTTCTCCTCTAATAAAAGCCCTGTCTAGTATCCTTCTACTCTAATAAAAGCCCTGTCTAGTATCCTTCTACTCTAATAAAAGCCCTGTCTAGTATCCTTCTACTCTAATAAAAGCCCTGTCTAGTATCCTTCTCCTCTAATAAAAGCCCTGTCTAGTATCCTTCTACTCTAATAAAAGCCCTGTCTAGTATCCTTCTACTCTAATAAAAGCCCTGTCTAGTATCCTAATCTGTCTAGTATCCTTCTACTCTCTAATCCTTCTACTCTAATAAAAGCCCTGTCTAGTATCCTTCTACTCTAATAAAAGCCCTGTCTAGTATCCTTCTAGTATCCTCTAATAAAAGCCCTGTCTAGTATCCTTCTACTCTAATAAAAGCCCTGTCTAGTATCCTTCTACTCTAATAAAAGCCCTGTCTAGTATCCTTCTACTCTAATAAAAGCCCTGTCTAGTATCCTTCTACTCTAATAAAAGCCCTGTCTAGTATCCTTCTACTCTAATAAAAGCCCTGTCTAGTATCCTTCTACTCTAATAAAAGCCCTGTCTAGTACTCTAATCCTTCTCCTCTAATAAAAGCCCTGTCTAGTATCCTTCTACTCTAATAAAAGCCCTGTCTAGTATCCTTCTACTCTAATAAAAGCCCTGTCTAGTATCCTTCTACTCTAATAAAAGCCCTGTCTAGTATCCTTCTACTCTAATAAAAGCCCTGTCTAGTATCCTTCTACTCTAATAAAAGCCCTGTCTAGTATCCTTCTCTCTAATAAAAGCCCTGTCTAGTATCCTTCTACTCTAATAAAAGCCCTGTCTAGTATCCTTCTACTCTAATAAAAGCCCTGTCTAGTATCCTTCTACTCTAATAAAAGCTGTCTAGTATCCTTCTAGTAATCCTTCTAGTATCCTCTCCTCTAATAAAAGCCCTGTCTAGTATCCTTCTCCTCTAATAAAAGCCCTGTCTAGTAGTATCTAATAAAAGCCCTGTCTAGTATCCTTCTACTCTAATAAAAGCCCTGTCTAGTATCCTTCTACTCTAATAAAAGCCCTGTCTAGTATCCTTCTACTCTAATAAAAGCCCTGTCTAGTATCCTTCTACTCTAATAAAAGCCCTGTCTAGTATCCTTCTAATAAAAGCCCTAATATCCTTCTACTCTAATAAAAGCCCTGTCTAGTATCCTTCTACTCTAATAAAAGCCCTGTCTAGTATCCTTCTACTCTAATAAAAGCCCTGTCTAGTATCCTTCTACTCTAATAAAAGCCCTGTCTAGTATCCTTCTTCTAATAAAAGCCCTGTCTAGTATACTCTAAAAAGCCCTGTCTAGTATCCTTCTAATAAAACTCTAATAAAAGCCCTGTCTAGTATCCTTCTACTCTAATAAAAGCCCTGTCTAGTATCCTTCTACTCTAATAAAAGCCCTGTCTAGTATCCTTCTACTCTAATAAAAGCCCTGTCTAGTATCCTTCTACTCTAATAAAAGCCCTGTCTAGTATCCTTCTCTAATAAAAGCCCTGTCTAGTAATCCTCTAAAAGCCCTGTCTAGTATCCTTCTACTCTAATAAAAGCCCTGTCTAGTATCCTTCTCCTCTAATAAAAGCCCTGTCTAGTATCCTTCTACTCTAATAAAAGCCCTGTCTAGTATCCTTTCTCTAATAAAAGCCCTGTCTACTCTAATACTCTAATAAAAGCCCTGTCTAGTATCCTTCTACTCTAATAAAAGCCCTGTCTAGTATCCTTCTACTCTAATAAAAGCCCTGTCTAGTATCCTTCTACTCTAATAAAAGCCCTGTCTAGTATCCTTCTACTCTAATAAAAGCCCTGTCTAGTATCCTTCTACTCTAATAAAAGCCCTGTCTAGTATCCTTCTACTCTAATAAAAGCCCTGTCTAGTATCCTTCTACTCTAATAAAAGCCCTGTCTAGTATCCTTCTACTCTAATAAAAGCCCTGTCTAGTATCCTTCTACTCTAATAAAAGCCCTGTCTAGTATCCTTCTACTCTAATAAAAGCCCTGTCTAGTCTAATAAAAGTAGTATCCTTCTACTCTAATAAAAGCCCTGTCTAGTATCCTTCTACTCTAATAAAAGCCCTGTCTAGTATCCTTCTACTCTAATAAAAGCCCTGTCTAGCTCTAATAAAAGCCCTGTCTAGTATCCTTCTACTCTAATAAAAGCCCTGTCTAGTATCCTTCTACTCTACTCTAATAAAAGCCCTGTCTAGTATCCTTCTACTCTAATAAAAGCCCTGTCTAGTATCCTTCTACTCTAATAAAAGCCCTGTCTAGTATCCTTCTACTCTAATAAAAGCCCTGTCTAGTATCCTTCTACTCTAATAAAAGCCCTGTCTAGTATCCTTCTACTCTAATAAAAGCCCTAGTATCCTTCTCCTCTAATAAAAGCCCTGTCTAGTATCCTTCTACTCTAATAAAAGCCCTGTCTAGTATCCTTCTACTCTAATAAAAGCCCTGTCTAGTATCCTTCTCCTCTAATAAAAGCCCTGTCTAGTATCCTTCTTCTAATAAAAGCCCTGTCTAGTAATAATAAAAGCCCTGTCTAGTATCCTTCTACTCTAATAAAAGCCCTGTCTAGTATCCTTCTTCTAATAAAAGCCCTGTCTAGTAATAATAAAAGCCCTGTCTAGTATCCTTCTCCTCTAATAAAAGCCCTGTCTAGTATCCTTCTACTCTAATAAAAGCCCTGTCTAGTATCCTTCTACTCTAATAAAAGCCCTGTCTAGTATCCTTCTACTCTAATAAAAGCCCTGTCTAGTATCCTTCTACTCTAATAAAAGCCCTGTCTAGTATCCTTCTACTCTAATAAAAGCCCTGTCTAGTATCCTTCTACTCTAATAAAAGCCCTGTCTAGTATCCTTCTACTCTAATAAAAGCCCTGTCTAGTATCCTTCTACTCTAATAAAAGCCCTGTCTAGTATCCTTCTACTCTAATAAAAGCCCTGTCTAGTATCCTTCTACTCTAATAAAAGCCCTGTCTAGTATCCTTCTACTCTAATAAAAGCCCTGTCTAGTAATCCTTCCTTCTACTCTAATAAAAGCCCTGTCTAGTAATCCTTCTAGTACTCTAATAAAAGCCCTGTCTAGTATCCTTCTACTCTAATAAAAGCCCTGTCTAGTATCCTTCTACTCTAATAAAAGCCCTGTCTAGTATCCTTCTACTCTAATAAAAGCCCTGTCTAGTATCCTTCTACTCTAATAAAAGCCCTGTCTAGTATCCTTCTACTCTAATAAAAGCCCTGTCTAGTATCCTTCTACTCTAATAAAAGCCCTGTCTAGTATCCTTCTACTCTAATAAAAGCCCTGTCTAGTATCCTTCTACTCTAATAAAAGCCCTGTCTAGTATCCTTCTAGTACTCTAATAAAAGCCCTGTCTAGTATCCTTCTCCTCTAATAAAAGCCCTGTCTAGTATCCTTCTACTCTAATAAAAGTATCCTTCTGTCTAGTATCCTTCTACTCTAATAAAAGCCCTGTCTAGTATCCTTCTACTCTAATAAAAGCCCTGTCTAGTATCCTTCTACTCTAATAAAAGCCCTGTCTAGTATCCTTCTACTCTAATAAAAGCCCTGTCTAGTATCCTTCTACTCTAATAAAAGCCCTGTCTAGTATCCTTCTACTCTAATAAAAGCCCTGTCTAGTAACTCTAATAAAAGCCCTGTCTAGTATCCTTCTACTCTAATAAAAGCCCTGTCTAGTATCCTTCTCCTCTAATAAAAGCCCTGTCTAGTATCCTTCTACTCTAATAAAAGCCCTGTCTAGTATCCTTCTACTCTAATCCTGTCTAGTATCCTTCTCCTCTAATAAAAGCCCTGTCTAGTATCCTTCTACTCTAATAAAAGCCCTGTCTAGTATCCTTCTACTCTAATAAAAGCCCTGTCTAGTATCCTTCTACTCTAATAAAAGCCCTGTCTAGTATCCTTCTACTCTAATAAAAGCCCTGTCTAGTATCCTTCTACTCTAATAAAAGCCCTGTCTAGTATCCTTCTACTCTAATAAAAGCCCTGTCTAGTATCCTTCTACTCTAATAAAAGCCCTGTCTAGTATCCTTCTAGTATCCTCTAATAAAAGCCCTGTCTAGTATCCTTCTACTCTAATAAAAGCCTGTCTAGTCTAATAAAAGCCCTGTCTAGTATCCTTCTACTCTAATAAAAGCCCTGTCTAGTATCCTTCTACTCTAATAAAAGCCCTGTCTAGTATCCTTCTACTCTAATAAAAGCCCTGTCTAGTATCCTTCTACTCTAATAAAAGCCCTGTCTAGTATCCTTCTACTCTAATAAAAGCCCTGTCTAGTATCCTTCTACTCTAATAAAAGCCCTGTCTAGTATCCTTCTACTCTAATAAAAGCCCTGTCTAGTATCCCTTCTAAAACTCTAATAAAAATAATAAAAGCCCTGTCTAGTATCCTTCTCCTCTAATAAAAGCCCTGTCTAGTATCCTTCTACTCTAATAAAAGCCCTGTCTAGTATCCTTCTAAAAGCCCTGTCTAGTAATAAAAAGCCCTGTCTAGTATCCTTCTACTCTAATAAAAGCCCTGTCTAGTATCCTTCTACTCTAATCCTGTCTAGTATCCTTCTCCTCTAATAAAAGCCCTGTCTAGTATCCTTCTACTCTAATAAAAGCCCTGTCTAGTATCCTTCTACTCTAATAAAAGCCCTGTCTAGTATCCTTCTACTCTAATAAAAGCCCTGTCTAGTATCCTTCTACTCTAATAAAAGCCCTGTCTAGTATCCTTCTACTCTAATAAAAGCCCTGTCTAGTATCCTTCTACTCTAATAAAAGCCCTGTCTAGTATCCTTCTACTCTAATAAAAGCCCTGTCTAGTATCCTTCTACTCTAATAAAAGTATCCTTCTCCTCTAATAAAAGCCCTGTCTAGTATCCTTCTACTCTAATAAAAGCCCTGTCTAGTATCCTTCTCCTCTAATAAAAGCCCTGTCTAGTATCCTTCTACTCTAATAAAAGCCCTGTCTAGTATCCTTCTACTCTAATAAAAGCCCTGTCTAGTATCCTTCTACTCTAATAAAAGCCCTGTCTAGTATCCTTCTACTCTAATAAAAGCCCTGTCTAGTATCCTTCTACTCTAATAAAAGCCCTGTCTAGTATCCTTCTACTCTAATAAAAGCCCTGTCTAGTATCCTTCTACTCTAATAAAAGCCCTGTCTAGTATCCTTCTACTCTAATAAAAGCCCTGTCTAGTATCCTTCTACTCTAATAAAAGCCCTGTCTAGTATCCTTCTACTCTAATAAAAGCCCTGTCTAGTATCCTTCTACTCTAATAAAAGCCCTGTCTAGTATAAAAGCCCTTCTAGTATCCTTCTAATAAAAGCCCTGTCTAGTATCCTTCTACTCTAATAAAAGCCCTGTCTAGTATCCTTCTACTCTAATAAAAGCCCTGTCTAGTATCCTTCTACTCTAATAAAAGCCCTGTCTAGTATCCTTCTACTCTAATAAAAGCCCTGTCTAGTATCCTTCTACTCTAATAAAAGCTGTCTAGTATCCTTCTCCTCTAATAAAAGCCCTGTCTAGTATCCTTCTACTCTAATAAAAGCCCTGTCTAGTATCCTTCTACTCTAATAAAAGCCCTGTCTAGTATCCTTCTACTCTAATAAAAGCCCTGTCTAGTATCCTTCTACTCTAATAAAAAAGCCCTGTCTAGTATCCTTCTACTCTAATAAAAGCCCTGTCTAGTATCCTTCTACTCTAATAAAAGCCCTGTCTAGTATCCTTCTACTCTAATAAAAGCCCTGTCTAGTATCCTTCTACTCTAATAAAAGCCCTGTCTAGTATCCTTCTACTCTAATAAAAGCCCTGTCTAGTATCCTTCTACTCTAATAAAAGCCCTGTCTAGTATCCTTCTACTCTAATAAAAGCCCTGTCTAGTATCCTTCTACTCTAATAAAAGCCCTGTCTAGTATCCTTCTACTCTAATAAAAGCCCTGTCTAGTATCCTTCTACTCTAATAAAAGCCCTGTCTAGTATCCTTCTACTCTAATAAAAGCCCTGTCTAGTATCCTTCTACTCTAATAAAAGCCCTGTCTAGTATCCCTCCTCTAAAAGCCCTGTCTAGTATCCTTCTCCTCTAGTATAAAAGCCCTGTCTAGTATCCTTCTACTCTAATAAAAGCCCTGTCTAGTATCCTTCTACTCTAATAAAAGCCCTGTCTAGTATCCTTCTCTAGTAATAAAATCCTGTCTAGTATCCTTCTCCTCTAATAAAAGCCCTGTCTAGTATCCTTCTACTCTAATAAAAGCCCTGTCTAATAAAAAGCCCTGTCTAGTATCCTTCTACTCTAATAAAAGCCCTGTCTAGTATCCTTCTACTCTAATAAAAGCCCTGTCTAGTATCCTTCTACTCTAATAAAAGCCCTGTCTAGTATCCTTCTACTCTAATAAAAGCCCTGTCTAGTATCCTTCTACTCTAATAAAAGCCCTGTCTAGTATCCTTCTACTCTAATAAAAGCCCTGTCTAGTATCCTTCTACTCTAATAAAAGCCCTGTCTAGTATCCTTCTACTCTAATAAAAGCCCTGTCTAGTATCCTTCTACTCTAATAAAAGCCCTGTCTAGTATCCTTCTACTCTAATAAAAGCCCTGTCTAGTATCCTTCTACTCTAATAAAAGCCCTGTCTAGTATCCTTCTCCTCTAATAAAAGCCCTGTCTAGTATCCTTCCTTCTAATAAAAGCCCTGTCTAGTATCCTTCTACTCTAATAAAAGCCCTGTCTAGTATCCTTCTCCTCTAATAAAAGCCCTGTCTAGTATCCTTCTACTCTAATAAAAGCCCTGTCTAGTATCCTTCTACTCTAATAAAAGCCCTGTCTAGTATCCTTCTACTCTAATAAAAGCCCTGTCTAGTATCCTTCTACTCTAATAAAAGCCCTGTCTAGTATCCTTCTACTCTAATAAAAGCCCTGTCTAGTATCCTTCTACTCTAATAAAAGCCCTGTCTAGTATCCTTCTACTCTAATAAAAGCCCTGTCTAGTATCCTTCTACTCTAATAAAAGCCCTGTCTAGTATCCTTCTACTCTAATAAAAGCCCTGTCTAGTATCCTTCTCCTCTAATAAAAGCCCTGTCTAGTATCCTTCTACTCTAATAAAAGCCCTGTCTAGTATCCTTCTACTCTAATAAAAGCCCTGTCTAGTATCCTTCTACTCTAATAAAAGCCCTGTCTAGTATCCTTCTACTCTAATAAAAGCCCTGTCTAGTATCCTTCTCCTCTAATAAAAGCCCTGTCTAGTATCCTTCTACTCTAATAAAAGTATCCTTCTGTCTAGTATCCTTCTACTCTAATAAAAGCCCTGTCTAGTATCCTTCTCCTAATCTACTCTAATAAAAGCCCTGTCTAGTATCCTTCTACTCTAATAAAAGCCCTGTCTAGTATCCTTCTACTCTAATAAAAGCCCTGTCTAGTATCCTTCTACTCTAATAAAAGCCCTGTCTAGTATCCTTCTACTCTAATAAAAGCCCTGTCTAGTATCCTTCTACTCTAATAAAAGCCCTGTCTAGTATCCTTCTACTCTAATAAAAGCCCTGTCTAGTATCCTTCTACTCTAATAAAAGCCCTGTCTAGTATCCTTCTAGTATCCTTCTCCTCTAATAAAAGCCCTGTCTAGTATCCTTCTACTCTAATAAAAGCCCTGTCTAGTATCCTTCTACTCTAATAAAAGCCCTGTCTAGCCCTAATAAAAGCCCTGTCTAGTATCCTTCTCCTCTAATAAAAGCCCTGTCTAGTATCCTTCTACTCTAATAAAAGCCCTGTCTAGTATCCTTCTACTCTAATAAAAGCCCTGTCTAGTATCCTTCTACTCTAATAAAAGCCCTGTCTAGTATCCTTCTCCTCTAATAAAAGCCCTGTCTAGTATCCTTCTACTCTAATAAAAGCCCTGTCTAGTATCCTTCTACTCTAATAAAAGCCCTGTCTAGTATCCTTCTACTCTAATAAAAGCCCTGTCTAGTATCCTTCTCCTCTAATAAAAGCCCTGTCTAGTATCCTTCTACTCTAATAAAAGCCCTGTCTAGTATCCTTCTACTCTAATAAAAGCCCTGTCTAGTATCCTTCTACTCTAATAAAAGCCCTGTCTAGTATCCTTCTACTCTAATAAAAGCCCTGTCTAGTATCCTTCTCCTCTAATAAAAGCCCTGTCTAGTATCCTTCTACTCTAATAAAAGCCCTGTCTAGTATCCTTCTACTCTAATAAAAGCCCTGTCTAGTATCCTTCTACTCTAATAAAAGCCCTGTCTAGTATCCTTCTACTCTAATAAAAGCCCTGTCTAGTATCCTTCTACTCTAATAAAAGCCCTGTCTAGTATCCTTCTACTCTAATAAAAGCCCTGTCTAGTATCCTTCTACTCTAATAAAAGCTCTGTCTAGTATCCTTCTCCTCTAATAAAAGCCCTGTCTAGTATCCTTCTACTCTAATAAAAGCCCTGTCTAGTATCCTTCTACTCTAATAAAAGCCCTGTCTAGTATCCTTCTCCTCTAAAAGCCCTGTCTAGTATCCTTCTACTCTAATAAAAGCCCTGTCTAGTATCCTTCTCCTCTAATAAAAGCCCTGTCTAGTATCCTTCTACTCTAATAAAAGCCCTGTCTAGTATCCTTCTACTCTAATAAAAGCCCTGTCTAGTATCCTTCTACTCTAATAAAAGCCCTGTCTAGTATCCTTCTACTCTAATAAAAGCCCTGTCTAGTATCCTTCTACTCTAATAAAAGCCCTGTCTAGTATCCCTTCTAATAAAAGCCCTGTCTAGTATCCTTCTACTCTAATAAAAGCCCTGTCTAGTATCCTTCTCCTCTAATAAAAGCCCTGTCTAGTATCCTTCTACTCTAATAAAAGCCCTGTCTAGTATCCTTCTACTCTAATAAAAAGTATCCCTCTAATAAAAGCCCTGTCTAGTATCCTTCTACTCTAATAAAAGCCCTGTCTAGTATCCTTCTACTCTAATAAAAGCCCTGTCTAGTATCCTTCTCCTCTAATAAAAGCCCTGTCTAGTATCCTTCTACTCTAATAAAAGCCCTGTCTAGTATCCTTCTCCTCTAATAAAAGCCCTGTCTAGTATCCTTCCTTCTCCTCTAATAAAAGCCCTGTCTAGTATCCTTCTCCTCTAATAAAAGCCCTGTCTAGTATCCTTCTCCTCTAATAAAAGCCCTGTCTAGTATCCTTCTCCTCTAATAAAAGCCCTGTCTAGTATCCTTCTACTCTAATAAAAGCCCTGTCTAGTATCCTTCTACTCTAATAAAAGCCCTGTCTAGTATCCTTCTACTCTAATAAAAGCCCTGTCTAGTATCCTTCTCCTCTAATAAAAGCCTCTAGTATCCTTCTACTCTAATAAAAGCCCTGTCTAGTATCCTTCTACTCTAATAAAAGCCCTGTCTAGTATCCTTCTCCTCTAATAAAAGCCCTGTCTAGTATCCTTCTCCTCTAATAAAAGCCCTGTCTAGTATCCTTCTCCTCTAATAAAAGCCCCCGTCTCTATCATCTTTCTCCATCCACAGGGAATAGTGGTCTATATTCCAGTAACATTCTCTTCCTTTCCGACAGTGATATTCTAAAAGACTCTTCAGAAAGATATGGCTCTATCTCTATTTGATGAGGAGATAGTTTATATACAAAACAGAAATAACTGATTAATGTCAAATGAATCGTGAGAAACTGATTATCTGCACTCTAACTGAAATCATGTACTCGAATCCAGCAAAGCCAGCTGAAGGAAGACGTTACTTTATTTAATAAAAAATAAAAAATCAATTAAATAAATCATGTACTAGAATCCGGATTTCTAAAAATCGAACCTTTAATTCATTAATTTATGCCAGTTCCAGTCAAAAGTTGACACACCGACTCATTCAAGGGTTTTGTTTTATTTTTGAAAAACTATTTTCTACATTGTAGAATAATAGGGAAGACATTCATACTATGAAATAACACATATGGAATCATATAGTAACCAAAAAAAAGTGTTAAATAAAAAATATATTTTATATTTTGAAATTCTTCAAAAATGATGATGACATTCTTGGCGTTCTCTCAACCAGGTTAGGTTAGATACCTTGTAATTATTATATATATATATTTTAACCCTTTTTCTCCCCAATTTCGTGATATCCAATTGATAGTTATAGTCTTGCTGCAACTCCTGTACGGACTCGGGACCCAACCCTCACTGCTTCAGGGACACGATGCCTGTTTAACCCGGATGCCAGCCGCACCAATGTCGGAGGAAACACTGTACAGCTGGCGACTGTGTCAGCGTGCACCCTGCCCGACCCGCCACAGGAGTCGCTAGTGTGCGATGGAACAAGAACATCCCTGCCGGCCAAACCCTCCTCTATCCCGGACGACGCTGGGCCAATAGTGCGCCGCCTCATGGGTCTCGTGGCCGGCTGCGACAGAGCCTGGACTCGAACCAGGATCTGTAGTGGCACAGCTAGCAACTACAATGCAGTGCCTTAGACCACTGCACCACTCAGGAGGCTGTGAATTTCTCTCCTCCTTAATGCATTTGAGCCAATCAGTTGTTTTGACAAGGTAGGGTAGGTATACAGAAGATATAACTGGTTGGTAAAAGACCAAGTCCATATTATGTCAAGAACAGCTCAAATAAGCAAGGAGAAACAACAGTCCATTATTATTTTAAGACATGAATGTCAGTCAATCCAGACCATTTCAAGAACCCTGAAAGTTTCAAGTGGAGTCACAAAAACCATCAAGCGCTATGACGCAACTGGCTCTCACTAGGAATGCCACAGGAAAGGAAGACCCAGTTACCTGCAGAGGATAAGTTCATTGGAGTTACCAGCCTCAGAAATTGCATCCCAAATAAATGCTTCACAGAGTGCAAGTAACAGACACATCTCAACATCAATTGTTCAGGAGACTGCATGAATCAGGCCTTCATGGATTGAATTGCTGCAAAGAAATCACAACTAAAAGGCACCAATAAGAAGAAGAGACTTGCTTGGGCCAAGAAACACAAGCAATGAACATTAGACCGGTGGAAATCTGTCCTTTGGTCCGAGTCCAAATTAGAAATGTTTGGTTCCAACCGCCTGGTCTTTGTGAGACGGATAGTAGGTGAACGGATAAACTCTGTATGTGTTGTTCCCACCATGAAGCGTGGAGGTGTGATGGTGCCACTGTCAGTGATTTATTTATAATTTAAGGCACATAACCAGCATGGCTACCACAGCATTCTGCAGCGATACGCCATCCCATCTGGTGGTTTGGGCTTAGTGGGACTATCATTTGTTTTTCAACAGGACAATGACCCAACACACCTCCAGGCTGTGTAAGGGCTATTTGACCAAGGAGTGATGGAGTGCTGCATCAGATGACCTGGCCTCCACAAACACCCGACCTCAACCCAATTCAGATGGTTTGGGATGAGTTGGACCGCAGAGTGAAGGAAAAGCAGCCAACAAGTGCTCAGCACATGTGGGAACTTTAAAATATGTGGAAAAGCATTCCAGGTGAAGCTGGTTGTGAGAATGCCAAGAGTGTGTCAACAAGGCAGAGTGGCTACTTTGAAGAATCTCAAACACTTTTATGGTTACTACATGATTCCATATGTGTTATTTCATAGTTTTGATACCTACACGATTATTCTACAATGTAGAAAATAGTCCAAATAAAGAAAAAGGTGTCCAAACATTTGACTGGTAGTGTCAGAGACAGAACGGCATTAAGGCCCAGTACGGCCATGGATATACGGGTCAGTATTATTTCCTTCGCCTCTCTTTCCTGTAAAATGTCTACATGGACCGTAAATTAACTCTGCTTCTTTTTCATCATCAAGAGCCAACACTCCTGTACTGGTACACTGCATGTGAAACTGAACATGACGCCACCTAGTGGAGAAAACAAAAACCCAGGATGTGTTTGACCAAGTGTTGTTAGAAAGAGAAAGTTCCAGAACAGTTTCCATTACAGAGCTCCGCCACCAGATGAAGCAGATACTAAACAAGGCCAACTTTATTGAATGTTATATTACATCATTGGGGCATGAATGCATTTTCCAAGTGTACAAATTATGCTGAGGAGTTTGATGTGAATTAGAAAACAAGTCACAACATGTTTCAGCTTGGATCATCGCTGTCAAAAATGATGGGTTTGATCAGCCAAAAACAAAGCATTGATTAGAGCTAGAAGAGAAGAATGCTACAGACCTAACACCAGATCAGGGATCATCTTCAACCTCTCACAGCTGGGAATGGACATCTGCTCCATTCTACCCAACATTCAATTATAAACTAAAAGGAAACAATGAAAGAGATTGTGTCTATTTCTAGGTAATCCACAGGGAGAAACTGGAAACTAGGATGAAAGATCAACAAAAGAGACATTAGGCATTTAACAAGAGGGGTTTGTTTTCTGTTTGAAGGTTGTGGATAAGGGAGGGGGGGGTTGTTTCTGTATGAGGGTGTGGATAAGAGAGAGAGGGGTTTGTTTTCTGTTTGAGGGTGTGGATAAGGGAGAGAGAGGGGTTTGTTTGCTGTTTGAGGGTGTGGATAAGAGAGATGGGTTTGTTTTCAGCATTGACAGTTTGCCTTAAACAAGGAACATAGCTGGGGTCTTCAGTGGGAGTCCAGTTCAGATGCCAGAGTCAACATCGACCAGCTCTGGGGGCATTGGTGATTTGGGGTGTTTACTCTCAAAATGCTGCTTGAAGGTTTTGGGGTCCGGCATCTGTGACTGTAGAGGCAATACAAGGGACAAGTTGCTATTTCAACTGAAAAAAGGTCAAATACCACAACAACAATTGTGTTAAGTAACAAACCATAAAAAATAATGCATGATTGAGAAATCTGGTTGGAAAACAAGAGCTGCTGTATTTGGGAAACTGTATGAACAGAGCTACAGTGGATCGGCAGCTACGCCTGGACTACAGTGGATCGGCAGCTACGCCTGGACTACAGTGGATCGGCAGCTACGCCTGGACTACAGTGGATCGGCAGCTACGCCTGGACTACAGTGGATCGGCAGCTACGCCTGGACTACAGTGGATCGGCAGCTACGCCTGGACTACAGTGGATCGGCAGCTACGCCTGGACTACAGTGGATCGGCAGCTACGCCTGGACTACAGTGGATCGGCAGCTACGGCTGGACTACAGTGGATCGGCTGCTACGGCTGGACTACAGTGGATCGGCAGCTACGCCTGGACTACAGTGGATCGGCAGCTACGCCTGGACTACAGCGGATCACCATGGTCATATTCACTAGACAAACAGAAAGAAATATTTGTTTTTCATTGAAAAACAGTACTACGTTTTACACTAATGAATATGACCCGTTGATCTTGCAACCCAACTTCAAAATGGTTCGTAGTCCCTGATTGAAGAGCAACCACTTGTCTTTAAGGAACTCACCAGGCAGACACCGCAGGTGTGCACTAAAGCTGCCTTTGCGGCCGTCTTCTGATCATGTCCCTTGGCCTTCTTGGCCTCCGCTTGTTTCTTGGCATTCTTCTGCTGAGACTGGACTTTTTGATGACCACGTGCCATGTCTGGTCCTAGAGCTGGAGGTACAAGCCAACAGGCTGGGTGAGTGTTACTGAATAGGTTGTTATCAATAAAACCTCACACTACGCTGCAGAGTGTGTGTTGGTGGGGGCGCTGTGTGTGTGTGTGTTGAAATTATTGTTTTTGAGTACTATTATATCTGTTTGGGCTTCTTGTGATCAATTTGCAGTCTACCGCAGCCCCCTGACAGTCCGCTCAAGAAAAACAAACAGCCGCTGCTTAATCTAGTTGATAAACCCTGAAGTAGTATCAAACCTTGTATTGTAATTTCAGAATTTGTTTCAAATTGTGGTGTGAGTGTGTTGGTGCTGTGTGAGTGTGTTGGTGGGATGTGTGTTTTAAGTATATCATTTGCATAAAGTAGTATAAAAAGCTGTTTTCTAAATTCATAAATTGTTTCAAACGTCTGTATAAAGCATGATCACCCTACCTTACATTATTATTGGTATAAATAATATGACCAACCAATGTAAAATGGACTGAAATGACCTTAAGTATTCTGTTCTGCCTCATTTGCAAAGTAAATTCCTAATTTACATGCTACAGCATTTCATAACATGGTCAGGGCGATATAAATTATGTATTAATATAACCATATGCCTGAGCTTGATCTGTTAACGTTAGCTCAAGGTGATCATTGTAAACTCATCCACAGTAACTACAAAAAAAAGTATGAATAGCTAGCTCCGTTACGGTCTGATCCACGAGGATATCGGCTAACGCTAGGTAGCTACGTGGTTCGCTAGCTAAATACTACTCACATAGCTCTGGTCCATTGGCCGACGAGAACTGCTCGTTGGGACGCTACGACGCATGCGTGTGGATCAACGCCAATCCGTCAATTTCGCACATTGGGGGGGGCGACACCCTTCGCACAGTGAAAACAACCTTCCCAAGTAACATCTGTACTTTAGGCAGTCACAAAAGTATATTGAATATCCAGTCATTAAACTAAATTTAAAAAATAAAAATTCGGAAAGGGCAGAGGCAACTCATTGTCGTCGCGCGATAGATCAGAGCTAGTACGGACATAACCAGCCAACTTGGCTAGTTACCGTTGGTTAGCTGGCTAGGTTAGCTAGCTAAACATATAGCTACCTAGTTAGCTAGCTAGATATGGGTGATAACCCCAAATACACCGCACTGTGATGACTCACAAAACGAGTGAGAGAACGTTAGTTATCAGTAACGTTATCTTTGACTGAACGGCGGTTGGTCGTATGCTAGCTGGCTAGCTAAATAATTAGCGCTAGCTCTGTTGTTAGCAATCATGCTAAGCTTCCAGCTGCCCATATGGCAGACTGGCTAGCTAGCAACGTCCCGGTTTGTAGTTGATAAAGGCATACTGTTACATACGATAAGGTGCGCTAATGCTAGATTAAATAAAATAAGAATTGTCGAATAAATGTAGCTGGCTAGCAAGATACTATACATTACCTCAGTCTTGGCAGCAACAAAAAAAGGTCTGGATGGCAACGCTGTTCAAAAGCTTCACGAAAATGTGGCACACAGCTGATGTGGTTAGCCAAGCTAGCTACTTCTTCTTCTTTGGTATTATGGCGGTCCGCAAACAACTCTTATAGGTGCATGCCGCCACCTACTGTATTGGCTGTGCATCAGCCTGCTATTTTGTATGCAGTCATTACACTTTATGAAAAAATTGTCTCCTCATCACTAGTCCACCACTTGGCCCTGGCTGATCCTACACCAGGCCAGCAGCCTGGGAGGACGGGACATTATCGTTCAAACAGTAAAATTCCGTACACCCATGTACTTCTCTGCAGCTGCCACCACAACATCTATCCTCTGTAATTGACCTTCCATTCCTGCGGTACAGTTAACAACCATGGCCATCAACGCCAAAAAACAAACCTTACTGAAGCACATGTTACTCCTATCACTCTCTATTGACCTCAGCCTACTCACAGGGATCTCACCCTGGACCCATCTTCCTCTACTACTCTCTTTACTGCCTCAGCATACAACATCTTCTGTACTACTTTGATCCTGGCAACCTCAACCTGACTTTCTATCACTGGACCCCTCTGATCTCCAGCACCATTGGTACCCCTACAGTTTACACACACAACTTTGTCTAATGATACTACACATTCCTTTGTCTCATGTCCTCCTGCAAACTTCTCACATATAGTAATCTTCCTCCTACACACTGCTGCCACATGACCATAAGCTTGACACCTGAAACACTGTAATGGGTGTGGGACAAAAGCTCTCACGGCGTAGTACAGACAGTGTCGTCTCTGTTTCACCACGCTCACCACCAGGTCTACGCCGCACCAAACAGCGTGTGTCACAGACACTGGGAATCTTCAACTTCAGTTGGCCCTTCAGTTGGCCCTTTTTTAAATATATATTTTTTCACCCCTTTTTCTCCCCAATTTCGTGGTATCCAATTGTTGTAGTATCTTGTCTCATCGCTACAACTCCCGTACGGGCTCGGGAGAGACGAAGGTTGAAAGTTATGCGTCCTCCGATACACAACCCAACCAGCCATACTGCTTCTTAACACAGCGCACATCCAACCCGGAAGCCAGCCGCACCAATGTGCCGGAGGAAACACCGTGTACCTAGCAACCTTGGTTAGCGCTCACTACGCCCGGCCCGCCACAGGAGTCTCTGGTGCGCGATGAGACAAGGACATCCCTACCGACCAAGCCCTCCCTAACCCGGACGACGCTAGGCCAATTGTGCGTCGCCCCACGGACCTCCCGGTCGCGGCCGGTTACGACAGAGCCTGGGCGCGAACCCAGGGACTCTGATGGCACAGCTGGCGCTGCAGTACAGCGCCCTTAACCACTGCGCCACCCGGGAGGCCCCGGCCCTCAACTCTTAATACCACTACACTGATAACTCTTTTCAATGGCTCTCTGCTCCAGAGAGGAAAGCAAGTCACAGTCGCAGTCCCCAGTCACGTGATGCGGAATGCACACTCCCTCTCAACGGCAGAAATGCGAAAAAACAACACAATTCCACTTTGAGTCACTTTCACCGACCCAACCTTCCCCAACCTCTTGTCCACCTAACCTGACACCACATATGGATCAGTCAGAAGGCAAGGATCCGTTCTCTGAAAAACTCACTCCCACTGGGCAAAAAATATATATTCATCACCATCAGAACAAGGCTCAAACTCGGTGGTCTTCACTGCAACTGCCACCCCTGTTAATTCATACTCACTCTCATCATGTTAAATTTTCTTCTGCAGCAGTCCATATTTACTCTTAATGTGATCCACTTTCTTCCAACCTCCATGGTTCCCTGACTCCATCTCCAAGTCCGACAATCATTTGGGCGAACCCGCCATCTTGTCATCTTGTCATTCCAAGCTAGCTAACTGGCTGACCAACATATTTGTCACATGACTCTTTGTGGCAAATTAATCAATTCAATTTAAGTTTTTTTTTTTTTAAGGGCATGGGAAACACAAGTTAACATTGCCAAAGCAAGTGAACTAGATAATAAACAAAAGTTAAATAAACATTACACTCAAAGAAGTTCCAAAAGAATAAAGACATGTCAAATGTCATTATGTCTATATACAGTGTTGTAACGATGTACAAATAGTTAAAGTACAAAAGGGAAAATAAATCAACTTAAATATGTTTTTTATTTACAATGGTGTTTGTTCTTCATTGGTTGACCTGTTCTTGTGGCAACATGGCACAAATCTTGCTGCTGTGATGGCACACTGTGGTATTTCACCCAATAGATATGGGAGTTTATCAATATTGGGTTTGTTTTCGAATTCTTTGTGGGTCTGTGTAATCTGAGGGAAATATGTGTCTCTAATATGGCCATACATTTGTCAGGAGGTTAGGACGTGCAGCTCAGTTTCCACCTCATTTTGTGGGCAGTGTGCACATAAACTGTCTTCTCTCTTCTCTTTCTTAATAGCAAGGCTATGCTCTCTGAGTCTGTACGTAGTCAAAACTTTTCTTAAGATTGGGTCAGTCACAGCGGTCAGACATTCTGTTTAGGCCCAAATAACATTCCAGTTTGCTCAGTTTTTTTGTAATTTTTTTCCAATGTGTCAAGTAATGACCTTTTTGTTTTCTCATGATTTGGTTTGGTCTAATTGTGTTGCTGTCCTGGGGCTCTGTGGGTTCAGTTTGTGTTTGTGAACAGAGCCCCAGGACCAGCTTGCTGACTGAATCAACACTGCCTCTCTCTTTTGAGGTTTCAAATCAAATCAAATTTTATTGATCACGTACACATGGTTAACAGATGTTAACGCGAGTGTAGCGAAAAGCTTGTGCTTCTAGTTCCAACAATGCAGTAATATCTAACAAGTACTCTAACAAATTCACAACAACTACCTAATACACACAAATGTAAGGGATGAATAAGAATATGTACATATAAATATATGGATGAGTGATGGCCGTATGGCATAGGCAAGATGCAGTAGATAGTATAGAACAGTATTTACATGTGAGATGAGTAATGTAGGGTATGTAAACATTATTAAAGTGGCGTTATTTAAGGTGACTATTGACACCTTTATTAAGTCCATTTATTAAAGGGTCCAGAGATTTGAGTCTGTATGTTGACAGCAGCCTCTCTATGTTAGTGATGGCTGTTTAACAGTCTGTTTAACAGTGATGGCCTTGAGATAGAAGCTGTTTTTCAGTCTCTCGGTCCCAGCTTTGATGCAAATGTACTGACCTCGCCTTCTGGATGATAGCGGGGTGAACAGGCAGTGGCTCGGGTGATTGTTGGCCTTGATGATCTTTTTGGCCTTCCTGTGACATCAGGTGTTGTAGGTGTCTTGGAGGGCAGGTAGTTTGCCCCCGGTGATGCGTTGTGCAGACCGCACTACCCTCTGGAGAGCCTTACGGTTGAGGGCAAGGCTACAGCCCAGCCCGACAGGATGCTCTCAATTGTACATCTGTAAATGTTTGTGAGTGTTTTAGGTGACAAGCCAAATTTCCTTAGCCTCCTGAGGTTGAAGAGGCGTTGTTGCGCCTTCTTCACCACGCTGTCTGTGTGGGTGGACCATTTCAGTTCATCTGTGATATGTACACCGAGGAACTTAAAACTTTCCACCTTCTCCACTACTGTCCCGTCGATGTGGATAGGGGGGTGCTCCCTCTGCTGTTTCCTGAAGTCCACGATCATCTCCTTAGTTTTGTTGACGTTGAGTGTGAGTTTATTTTCCTGACACCACCCTCTGAGGGCCCCCCCCCCTCCTCCCTGTAGGCCGTCTCGTCGTTGTTGAGAGTGAGAGGTTATTTTCCTGACACCACACTCTGAGGGCCCTCACCTCCTCCCTGTAGGCCGTCTCGTCGTTGTTGGTAATCAAGCCTACCACTGTAGTGTCGTCTGCAAACTTGATGATTGAGTTGGAAGCGTGCATGGCCACGCAGTCATGGGTGAACAGGGAGTAAAGGAGAGGGCTGAGCATGCACCCTTGTGAGGCCCCAATGTTGAGGATCTGGGAGGTGGAGATGTTGTTTCCTCCTGGGGGCTGCCCGTCAGAAAGTCCAGGACCCAGTTGCACAGGGTGGTGTTGAGACACAGGGTCTCGAGCTTAATGACGAGTTTGGAGGGTACTATGGTATTAAATGCAGAGCTGTAGTCAATGAACAGCACTCTCACAATGGTATTCCTCTTATCCAGATGGGATAGGGCAGTGTGCAGTGTGATGGCGATTGCATCGTCAGGGGACCTATTGGGGCAGTATGCAAATTTGAGTGGGTCTAGGGTGTCAGGTAGGGTGGAGGTGATATGATCCTTGACTAGTCTCTCAAAGCACTTCATGATGACAGAAGTGAGTGCAACGGGGCGACAGTCATTTAGTTCAGTTACCTTAGCTTAGCTTTCTTAGGAACAGGAACAATGGTGGCCATCTTGAAGCATGTGGAGACAACAGACTGGGATAGGGATTGTTTGAATATGTCCGTAAACACACCAGCCAGCTGGTCTGCACATGCTCTGAGGACGCGGCTTGGGATGCCGTCTGGGCCGGCAGCCTTGCGAGGGTTGACACGTTTAAATGTTTTACTCACATTGGCCACGGAGAAGGAGAGCCCACAGGCTTTGGTAGTTTTGGCTGGGAGCGAGACGTCGATGTCCGCGACGGGACTGGTTTTCCCTTTGTAATCCGTGATTGACTGTAGACCCTGCCACATACATCTTGTGTTTGAACCGTTGAATTGCTACTCTATTTTGTCTCTATACTGACGCTATGCTTGTTCCATTGCCTTGCAGAGGGAATAGCTTCATTGTTTGTATTTGATCATGTTTTCGGTCTTCCTGCCATGATTAAAAGCGGTGGTTCGCGCTTTCAGTTTTGCGCAAATGCTGGCATCAAGCCACGGTTTCTGGTTATAAAATGTTTTAATAGTCACAGTGGGTACGACATCGCCGATGCACTTTTGCTAATAAACTCACCCACCGAGTCAGCGTATACATCAATGTTGTTGTCTGAGGCTATCCAGAACATATCCCAGTCCACGTAATCGAAGCAATCCTGAAGCGTGGAATCTGATTGGTCAGACCAGCGTTGTACCTACCTGAGCGCTGGCGTTTCCTGTTTTAGTTTCTGTCTATGGGCTGGGAGCAACAAAATGGAGTCTTGGTCAGATTTGCCGAAGGGAGGGCGCGGGAGAGCCTTGTATGCATCGCAGAAGTTAGAGTAGCAATGATCCAGAATGCTACTAGCCGTGTGGCGCATTCGATATGCTGATAGAATTTAGGAAGTCTCGTTCTCAGGTTAGCTTTGTTAAAATCCACGGCTACAATATATGCCGCCTCAGGATGTGTGGTTTCCAGTTTACATAGAGTCCAGTGAGGTTCTTTCAGGGCCATCGAGGTATCTGCTTGGGGGGGAAATACACGGCTGTGACTATAATCGAAGAGAATTCTCTTGGAAGATAATGCGGTCGTAATTTGATTGTAAGGAATTCTAGGTCAGGTGAAAAAAAGGTATTGAGTTCCTGTATGTTGTTGTGATTACACCGTGAGTCGTTAATCATAAGGCATACATCCCCACCCTCCTTCTTACCAGAAGTTGTTTCTGTCGGCGTGACGCATGAAGAAACCGGGTGGCTGTGCCGACTCTGACAACATATCCCGAGTGAGCCATGTTACAATCTCTGATGTCTCTCTGGAAGGCAACTCGTGCCTAATTTCATCCACCTTGTTATCTAGAGATTGGACATTGGCGAGTAATATGCTCGGAAGTGGTGGATGGTGGGCTCGCCTTATCGCGTTTCGAACAAAGGATCCACTTGGGAAAGTCGTATTCCCGGTCATCGCTTTTATATCCAATAGTTCTTCCAGCTGTATGTAATAACACTTGAGATTTTCTGGGCTAACAATGTAAGAAATAATACACAGAATAATACATGAAAAATCAAATAACTGCATCATTTCCTAAGGATCTGAAGCGAGGCGACCATCTCTGTTGGCGCCATCTTGTTAGGAAAATGTACATTGCATTTGAAGAAATCTAGATGAATAGTTGTATTTTTTAAATGTTTTTCCATCTAACATTAGAATAAGCATAAGTGGCCTAACATGATTATTGTGTCAATACTAGTGTTGATCTTTAGTGTTTTTGAGGCCTACTCCAAAGCACTATGTGCAGAGGTCGGTGTATGACAGAGAGCAGAGACGGCTGTCGACATCCAAGGGCCAGCCATGCTGCCTTGTTCTAAGCCAATTGCAATTTTCCTAAGTCCCTTTTTGTGGCACCTGACCACATGACTGAACAGTAATTCAGGTGTCCAGGTGCGACAAAACTAGAGCCTGTAGGACCTGCCTTGTTGCTTGTAGTGTTAAAAAGGCAGAGCAGCGCTTTATAATGGACAGACTTATCCCATCTTAGCCACTGTTGAATCAATATGTTTTGACCATGACAGTTTAGCCTCAGTACAGTGGGCAGCTAGGAGGAGGTACTCTTATTCTCCATGGACTTTATAGTGTCCCAAAACTTGAAAACTTGAACATATCTCTATGTGTTTCTATAGAATGAGGTTGTATAACAATCACAGCAGAAATATTTGTTGGTAAAACACATGTATCTTCTTTATCAGCATTACATGTTACAAAGTAAATGACTGATTTACATCCCATTTCAAAGTAGTTGATAATACAATGTAATATTTCAAAACACAGACTTTGACCTCTTTCTCCAATTTGTCAAACTAATATACCTACATCCCAAGGATCTGATCCTCACTCACAACACACACCTTCTCTGACACACCATCATTGCAGTCTGGTTGAGTTGTTTTGTACCTATACAGTAGTTGCTATTAGTTGTGTATGATGTGGTATAAGGTTAAAGCAAGCAGCTCATTCCACAAATTATCTGAGTTTTAGTAGGCAATTAATTGGTGAATTATTTAAACCTAGTCAGAATCATAGGCACAATGATACTTGATTCTTCTTTCCACTTTTAATCCCATAACTATTTTAAAAAGCGTATGTTGCAGTCATTGAAGTGTTTCAGGAGCAAAATGTTATAATTGTGAGAAATGTTTTTAGCCAGGGGCATCCCGAGAGAGAATGTTACAATCTCTGATGTCTCTCTGGAAGGCAATACTTACCCTGATTTCGTCCACCTTGTTGTCTAGAGACTGGAGATTGGCGAGTAATATGCTCAGAAGCAGTGGGTGGTGAAGTAGGAGAATATAACACATTAGATTTGGAAAAAGATAATACCAAGAAAAAAACAACCATTGTTTAGTATTTAAAAAAAACATTTTTACTATCATCTTTGAAATGCAAGAGAAAGGCCATAATGTATTATTCCAGCCCAGGTGCTATTTAGATTTTGGCCACTAGATGGCAGCAGTGTATGTGCAATGTTTTTAGACTGATCCAATAAACCATTGCATTTCTGTTTGTATCAAGACTACCGAAATGTGCCTAATTTGTTTATTAATAACTTTTCGTGTTCAAAATTGTGCACTCTCCTCAAACAATTGCATGGTATTCTTTCACTGTAATAGCTACTGTAAACTGGACTGTGCAGTTAGATTAACAAGAATTTAAGATTTCTGCCAATATCAGATGTGTCTATGTCCTGGGAAATGTTCTTGGACCTAATGCTAATCGCATTAGCCTACGTTAGCTCAACCGTCCCGTGGAAGGGACACTGATCCCGAAGAAGTTTTAAGGCCCTGGGTCTCAACCCTGCCCTGGGAAATTGGGTCCTGGACTTTCTGACGGACCGCCACCAGGTGGTGAAGGTAGGAAACAAAATCTCAACTTCGATGATCCTCAACACTGGCACCCCACAAGGGTGCGTGCTCAGCCCCTCATGTACTCCCTGTTCACCCATGACTGCGTGGCAAAGCACGCCTCCAACTCAATCATCAAATTTGCAGATGACACAACAGTAGTGGGCTTGATTACCAACAACGACGAGACAGACTACAGGGAGGAGGTGAGGGCACTGGGAGTGTGGTGTCAGGAAAACATCCTCTAACTCAACGTCAACAAAACAAAGGAGATGATCATGGACTTCAGGAAACAGCAGAGGGAGCACCCCCCTATCCACATCAACAGGACAGTAGTAGAGAAGGTGGAAAGTTTTAAGTTCCTCTGCATACACATCACAGACAAACGGAAATGGTCCTTCCACACAGACAGTGTGGTGAAGAAGGTGCAACAGTGCCTCTTCAACCTCAGGAGGCTGAAGAAATGTGGCTTGTCACCTAAAACCCTCAAACTTTTACAGATGCACAATCGAGAGCATCCTGTTGGGCTGTATCACCGCCTGGTACAGCAACTGCACCGCCATCAACCGCAAGGATCTCCAGAGGGTGGTGCGGTCTGCACAACGCATCACCCGGGGAAAACTACCTGCCCTTCAGGACACCAACAGCACCCGATGTCACAGAAAGGCCAAAAAGATCATCTTGGACATTAACCACCCGAGCGACTGCCGGTTCACCCAGTTATCATCCAGAAGGCGAGGTCGGTACAGGTGCATCAACGCTGGGACAGAGAGACTGAAAAAAAGCTTCTATCTCAAGGCCATCAGACTGCTAAATAGCCATCACTAACACAGAGAGGCTGCTGCCTACATATAGACCCAGTCATTGGCCACTTTAAGAAATGGATCACTAGTCACTTTAAATAATGCCACTTTAACTTTTTATGTCTGCAGGGGCAGTATTGAGTAGCTTGTATGAAAAGGTGCCCATTGTAAACGGCCAGCTCCTCAGTCTCAGTTGCTAATATATGCATATTATTATTAGTATTGGATAGAAAACACTCTGACGTTTCTAAAACTGTTTGAATTATGTCTGTGAGTATAACATAACTCATATAGCAGGCAAAAACCTGAGAAATTCCACTTCTTTACCCTATTTTTTTCTGGCAGATCTTCAACCAAGCTCTCATTGAAATTACAGCGCGATATGGATGAGTTTTCACATCCTACGCCTTCCACTAGATGTCAACAGTCAACAGAACTTTGTCTGATGACTCTAATGTGAAGGGGGGTCGAATGACACAGGAAATAGTCACCACTGCCACGAGTTGACCATGCATTCACTATGCGTGTTCACAGGGGAAGCACCTGCGTTCCACCGCTCATCTGAAGTCATTCTAATTCTCCGGTTGGAACGTTATTCAAGACATATGGAAACAACATTCTAAAGATTCTAAAGATTCTAATTCTCCGGTTGGAACGTTATTCAAGACATATGGAAACAACATTCTAAAGATTCTAAAGATTCTAATTCTCCGGTTGGAACGTTATTCAAGACATATGGAAACAACATTCTAAAGATTCTAAAGATTCTAATTCTCCGGTTGGAACGTTATTCAAGACATATGGAAACAACATTCTAAAGATTCTAAAGATTCTAATTCTCCGGTTGGAACGTTATTCAAGACATATGTAAACTACATTCTAAAGATTGATTCAGTACATCGTTTGACATGTATTTTCTGGTTTCTGTTGACTCCAACATGGCGGCTTATTTGGCTTCTGTTCTGAGCGCCGTCTCAGATTATTGCATGTGTTGCTTTTTCCGTAAACTTTTTTTGAAATCTGACACAGCGGTTGCATTTAGGAGTGGGTATATCTATAATTCCATGTGTATAACTTGTATTATCATCTACATTTATGATGAGTATTTCTGTTGAAACAATGTGGCTATGCAAAATCACTTGATGTTTTTGGAACTAGTGAATCTAAATAGCCAATGTGAACTCAGATGTTTTTATATAAATATGAACTTTATCAAACAAAACATGCATGTATTGTGTAACATGATGTCCTATGAGTGTCATCTGATGAAGATAATTCAAGGTTAGTGATTCATTTTATCTTTATTTCTGCTTTTTGTGAATGCTATATTTCGCTGGAAAATGGATGTGCTTATTGTGGTTTGGTGGAGACCTAACATAATCGTTTGTAGTGCTTTCGCTGAAAAGCCTATTTGAAATCGGACACTTTGGTGGGATTAATAACAAGATTACCTTTAAAATTATATTAAACACATGTATGTTTTAGGAATTGTAATTATGAGATATCTGTGGTTTGAATTTGGCGCCCTATATTTTCACTGGTAGTTGTCATATTGATCCCGGTATTGGGATTGCAGCCATAAGAAGTTTGAATAATGTTTACATATCTTACATTACTCATCTCATATGCATATACTTTATTTTATGCCATCTATTGCATCTTGCCTATGCCGCTCAGCCATTGCTCATCCATGTATTTATATGTGCAGTTGTGGCCAAAAGTTTTGAGAATGACACAAATATTCATTTTCACAAAGTCTGCTGCCTCAGTTTGTATGATGGCATTTTGCATATACTCCAGAATCTTATGAAGAGTGATCAGATTAATTGCAAAGTCCATTTTTGCCATGCAAATGAACAGAATCCCCCAAAAACATTTCCACTGCATTTCAGCCCTGCAGCAATAGGACCAGCTGACATCATGTCAGTGATTCTCTCGTTAACACAGGTGTGAGTGTTGATGAGAACAAGGCTGGAGATCACTCTGTCATGTTGATTTAGTTCGATTAACAGACTGGAAGCTTCAAAAGGAGGGTGGTGATTGGAATCATTGCTCATCCTCTGTCAAACATGGTTACCTGCAAGGACACACGTGCCGTCATCATTGCTTTGCACAAAAAGGGATATTGCTGGATATTGCTGCCAGTAAGATTGCATCTAAACCAAACATTTATCGGATCATTAAGAACTTCAAGGAGAGCGGTTCAATTGTTGTGAAGAAGGCTTCAGGGCGCCCAAGAGAGTCCAGCAAGAGCCAGAACCGTCTCCTAAAGTTGATTCAGCTGTGGGATCGGGGCACCACCAGTACAGAGCTCAGGAATGGCAGCAGGCAGGTGTGAGTGCATCTGCATGCACAGTGAGGCGTAGACTTTTGGAGGATGGCCTGGTGTCAAGAATGGCAGCAAAGAAGCCACTTCTCTCCAGGAAAAACATCAGGGACAGACTGATATTCTGCAAAAGGTACAGGGATTAGACTGCTGAGGACTGGGGTAAAGTAATTTTCTCTGATGAATCCCCTTTCCGATTGATTGGGGCATCCGGAAAAAAGCTTGTCCGGAGAAGACAAGGTGAGCGCTACCATCAGTCCTGTGTCATGCCAACAGTAAAGCATCCTGAGACCATTCATGTGTGGGGTTGCTTCTCAGCCAAGGGAGTGGGCTCACTCACAATTTTGCCTAAGAACACAGCCATGAATAAAGAATGGTACCAACACATTCTCCGAGAGCAACTTCTCCCAACCATCCAAGAACAGTTTGGTGACGAACAATGCCTTTTCCAGCATGATGGAGCACCTTGCCATAAGGCAAAAGTGATAACTAAGTGGCTCGGGGAACAAAACATCGATATTATGGGTCCATGGCAAGGAAACTCTCCAGACCTTAATCCCATTGAGAACTTGTGGTCAATCCTCAAGAGGCTGGTGGACAAACAAAAACCCACAAATTCGGACAAACTCCAAGCATTGGTTATGCAAGAATGTGCTGCCATCAGTCAGGATGTGGCCCAGAAGTGAATTGACAGAATGCCGGGGTGGATTGCAGAGGTCTTGAATAAGAAGGGTCAACACTGCAAATATTGACTCTTTGCATCAACTTCATGTAATTGTCAATAAAAGCCTTTGACACTTATGAAATTCTTGTAATTATACTTCAGTATTCCATAGTAACATCTGACAAACATATCTAAAGACACTGATGCAGCAGACTGTAAAAATATATATTTGTGTCATTCTCAAAACTTTTTGCCACGACTGTACATATTCTCATATCCTTTACTTTGTGTGTATAAGGTAGTTCTTGTGGAATCGTTTGATTACTTGTTAGATATTACTGCACTGTCGGAACTAGAAGCACAAGCATTTCGCTACTCTCACATTAACATCTGCTAACCATGTGTATGTGACCAATAGTTAAGAACAAACTGACTTGCCTAGTTAAATAAATGTAAAATTATGTTCTGCCTTTTTTATAACAAAGATAATCCTTACAGTCCTTTTGTGAAAGGGGGAAATTCCTCTCAAGAGAGAAGGACACAATTATGCTTCGAAGGACAAAACCCTCCCTGCTTTCAGTGAGGATGTCCTCTCATGACAAAGGCCACACATCAAATCAAAAATTGATTTGTCACATGCGATGAATACAACAAGAGTAGACTTTACTGTGAAACGCTTACTGACAAGCCCTTAACCAACAGTACAGTTCAAGAAGAGTTAAGAAAATATTTACCAAAATAAACTAAAGAAAAAACGAATAAAAAGTAACACAATAACATAACAATAACGAGGCTATATACAGGGGGCACCGGTACAGAGTCAGGTAGAGGCTATATACAGGGGGCACCGGTACAGAGTCAGGTAGAGGCTATATACAGGGGGCACCGGTACAGAGTCAGGTAGAGGCTATATACAGGGGGTACCGGTACAGAGTCAGGTAGAGGCTATATACAGGGGGCACCGGTACTGAGTCAGGTAGAGGCTATATACAGGGGGCACCGGTACAGAGTCAGGTAGAGGCTATATACAGGGGGTAGTACAGAGTCAGGTAGAGGCTATATACAGGGGGCACCGGTACTGAGTCAGGTAGAGGCTATATACAGGGGGCACCGGTACAGAGTCAGGTAGAGGCTATATACAGGGGGCACCGGTACTGAGTCAGGTAGAGGCTATATACAGGGGGCACCGGTACTGAGTCAGGTAGAGGCTATATACAGGGGGCACCGGTACTGAGTCAGGTAGAGGTAATTTGATCATGTAGGTAGGGGTGAAGTGACTATCCATAGATAATAAACAGAGTAGCAGAGTGTACAAAGTAAATGGAGGGGGGGTCAATGTAATAGTCCGTTGGCCATTTGATTAATTGCACTACTCTCTGTAGCGCCTTTACGGTCAGATGCCGAGCAGTTTCCATACCAGGCGGTGATGCAACCGGTCAGGATGCTCTCGAGGGTGCAGCTGTAGACATTTTTGAGGATCTGGGGACCCATGCCAAATCTTTTCAGTCTCCTGAGGGGGAAAAGGTTTTGTCGTGCCCTCTTCACGACTGTCTTGGTGTGTTTGGACCATGATAGATCATTGGTGATGTGTACACCAAGGAACTTGAAACTCTCAACCCGCTTCACTTCAGTCCCGTTGATGTTAATGGGAGCCTGTTCGGCCCGCCTTTTCCTGTAGTCCACGATCAGCTCCTTTGTCTTGCTCACATTGAGGGAGTGGTTGTTGTTCTGGCACCACACTGCCAGTTCTCTGACCTCCTCCCTATAGACTGTCTCATTGTTGTCGGTGATCAGTCCTACCACTGTTGTGTCGTCAGCAAACTTAATGATGGTGTTGGAGTTATGTTTGGCCACGCAGTCGTGGGTGAACAGGGAGTACAGGAGGGGACTATGTACACACCCCTGAGGGGCCCCAGTGTTGAGGATCAGCGTGGCAAATGTGTTGTTGCCTACCCTCACCACCTGGTGGCGGCACGTCAGGAAGTCCAGGATCCCATTGAGGAGAGAGGTGTTTAGTCCCAGGGTCCTTAGCTTAGTGATGAGCTTCGTGGGCACTATGGTGTTGAACGCTGAGCTGTAGTCAATGAAAAGCTCACATAGGTGTTCCTTTTGTCCAGGTGGGAAAGGGCAGTGTGGAGTGCGATTGAGATTGCGTCATCTGTGGATCTGTTGGGACGGTATGCGAATTGGAGTGGGTCTAGGGTATCTGGGATGATGGTGTTGATGTGAGTCATGACCAGCCTTTCAAAGCACCTCATGGCGGTAGTCATTTAGGCAGGCTAACTTCACTTCCTTGGGCACAGGGACTATGACGGTCTGCTTGAAACATGTAGGTAACATGATAGCCCAGATCACGCACGCACGCACGCACGCACGCACGCACGCACGCACGCACGCACGCACGCACGCACGCACGCACGCACGCACACACACACACACACACACACACACACACACACACCATCTACCTGGCTGGGTGGAGTGTGTAAAAGGAAATCTCCCAGGTGTCATTTAATAGTGGTGCTGGAGAATTTGATCAGGCTGTCTATTGTCCCGGTGAAAAGGATTTAATTCAGACAGCCTAAGAGTTCTCCATTCTGGCTCCTTTATCTTCCAGAGGCTTTTAGGTAGCAGAGCAACTTTCGGTTAGCTAACCCACCAACTGTCTTTTCTTTTGAGTATCGAAATCGGATTAATCCCATCATTTAGGTCAGATAGAGTGCCAAGAGCATCCTACAGCTTTTAATGTGTTTTCTAGAGGTCTTTAATCAAGTCGTTCTATTCATCCCAGGGCTTTTAATGTGTTTTCTAGAGGTCTTTAATCAAGTCGTTCTTGTCACGCCCTGGCCTTAGTATTCTGTGTTTTCGTTATTATTTTGGCTAGGCCAGGGTGTGACATGGGGATTTATGTGGTTTGTTTTGTCTGGGGTTGTTTATAGTTATGGGATTGTGGTTAGAGTAGTACTCTAGGTAAGTCTATGGTTGCCTAGAGTGGTTCTCAATCAGAGGCAGGTGTTTATCGTTGTCTCTGATTGGGAACCATATTTAGGCAGCCATATTCTTTAGGTCTCTTGTGGGTGATTGTTCCTGTCTTTGTGTTTGTGGCACCAGATAGGACTGTTTCGGTTTTTTTCTCTTCTTGTTTTGTAGATTGTTGTATTTTCATCTTTGTTAAAGATGTACAAAACTAACCACGCTGCATTTTGGTCCGCCTCTCTTTCACCAGAAGAAAATCGTTACAGTTCTATTCATCCCAGAGCTTTTAATATGTTTTCTAGAGGTCTTTAATCAAGTCGTTCTATTCATCCCAGAGCTTTTGTGTTTTCTAGAGGTCTTTAATCAAGTCGTTCTATTCATCCCAGAGCTTTTAATATGTTTTCTAGAGGTCTTTAATCAAGTCATTCTATTCATCCCAGAGCTTTTAATATGTTTTCTAGAGGTCTTTAATCAAGTCGTTCTATTCATCCCAGAGCTTTTAATATGTTTTCTAGAGGTCTTTAATCAAGTCGTTCTATTCATCCCAGAGCTTTTAATGTGTTTTCTAGAGGTCTTTAATCAAGTCGTTCTATTCATCCCAGAGCTTTTAATATGTTTTCTAGAGGTCTTTAATCAAGTCGTTCTATTCATCCCAGAGCTTTTAATATGTTTTCTAGAGGTCTTTAATCAAGTCGTTCTATTCATCCCAGAGCTTTTAATATGTTTTCTAGAGGTCTTTAATCAAGTCGTTCTATTCATCCCAGAGATTTTAATATGTTTTCTAGAGGTCTTTAATCAAGTCGTTCTATTCATCCCAGAGCTTTTGTGTTTTCTAGAGGTCTTTAATCAAGTTGTTCTATTCATTAATTCGAAAGGACAATTATCTGTGCCAATTGTCAGAAGTTGTTCCACAACAATACTTTCAACCCAGAGACTAGAAACCAGTGAAAGCTGAGAAGAAAGTTGTGATATGTTGCAGTATCCAGATGATTAATGTTGCACAGAGTTGGGTTCAGATCCAGGGCCCCGAGCTTAGTGATGAGTTTGGAGGGCACTATGTTGTTGAAGGCAGAGCTGCAGTCGATAAACAGCATTCTTACATTCGGTATTCCTCTTGTCCAGATGGGATAGGGCAGTCTACAGTGTGATGGCGATTGCGTCATCCGTGGAATCCATCTGGGCTGGCAGCCTTGCAAGGTTATCTGCTCCAAATGACTTACTCGTGTTGACACAATGAACCAGAGCTCACAGTCCTCATATGTCTTGTGTCTGAGCTGTTGACATTTGTAAATGACTACACTTTGGCTCTGTATTGTAAGTTTGCCTGTTTTATTGCCTAACCCTACCAGAGCTGGACCGTTTGTACATTTTACGCCTGTTATTACAGAGGTTACAGCCTCCATCGCCCCAGTCTGGATCCCAAGGCCTGTTATTAGAGGTTACAGCCTCCCATCGCCCCAGTCTGGATCCCAAGGCTTGTTATTACAGAGGTTACAGCCTCCATAGCCCCAGTCTGGATCCCAAGGCTTGTTATTACAGAGGTTACAGCCTCCATCGCCCCCAGTCTGGATCCCAAGGCCTGTCTATTACAGAGGTTACAGCCTCCATCGCCCCAGTCTGGATCCCAAGGCTTGTTATTACAGAGGTTACAGCCTCCATCGCCCCAGTCTGGATCCCAAGGCTTGTTATTACAGAGGTTACAGCCTCCATCAACCCTCCCATCAGTCTGGATCCCAAGGCTTGTTATTACAGAGGTTACAGCCTCCATCGCCTTAGTCTGGATCCCAAGGCTTGTTATTACAGAGGTTAGTCCCAGCAGCTCCTCGCCCCAGTCTGGATCCCAAGGCTTGTTATTACAGAGGTTACAGCCTCCACCGCCCCAGTCTGGATCCCAAGGCCTGTTATTACAGAGGTTACAGCCTCCATAGCCCCAGTCTGGATCCCAAGGCCTGTCCCATCCTACAGAGGTTACAGCCTCCATCTCCCAGTCTGGATCCCAAGGCCTGTTATTACAGAGGTTACAGCCTCCATCGCCCCAGTCTGGATCCCAAGGCCTGTTATTACAGAGGTTACAGCCTCCATCGCCCCAGTCTGGATCCCAAGGCTTGTTATTACAGAGGTTACAGCCTCCATAAAGCCCCAGTCTGGATCCCAAGGCTTGTTTTACAGAGGTTACAGCCTCCATCGCCCCCAGTCTGGATCCCAAGGCTTGTTATTACAGAGGTTACAGCCTCCATCGCCCCAGTCTGGATCCCAAGGCTTGTTATTACAGAGGTTACAGCCTCCATAGCCCCAGTCTGGATCCCAAGGCTTGTCCTTACAGAGGTTACAGCCTCCATAGCCCCAGTCTGGATCCCAAGGCTTGTTATTACAGAGGTTACAGCCTCCATAGCCCCAGTCTGGATCCCAAGGCATGTTATGACAGAGGTTACAGCCTTTTTAGCCCCAGTCTGGATCCCAAAAGGCTTGTTATTACAGAGGTTACAGCCTCCATAGCCCCAGTCTGGATCCCAAGGCTTGTTATTACAGAGGTTACAGCCTCCATAGCCCCAGTCTGGATCCCAAGGCTTGTTATTACAGAGGTTACAGCCTCCATAGCCCCAGTCTGGATCCCAAGGCTTGTTATTACAGAGGTTACAGCCTCCATAGCCCCAGTCTGGATCCCAAGGCTTGTTATTACAGAGGTTACAGCCTCCATAGCCCCAGTCTGGATCCCAAGGCATGTTATGACAGAGGTTACAGCCTCCATAGCCCCAGTCTGGATCCCAAGGCTTGTTATTACAGAGGTTACAGCCTCCATCGCCCCAGTCTGGATCCCAAGGCTTGTTATTACAGAGGTTACAGCCTCCATAGCCCCAGTCTGGATCCCAAGGCTTGTTATTACAGAGGTTACAGCCTCCATAGCCCCAGTCTGGATCCCAAGGCTTGTTATTACAGAGGTTACAGCCTCCATAGCCCCAGTCTGGATCCCAAGGCTTGTTATTACAGAGGTTACAGCCTCCATAGCCCCAGTCTGGATCCCAAGGCTTGTTATTACAGAGGTTACAGCCTCCATAGCCCCAGTCTGGATCCCAAGGCTTGTTATTACAGAGGTTACAGCCTCCATAGCCCCAGTCTGGATCCCAAGGCATGTTATGACAGAGGTTACAGCCTCCATAGCCCCAGTCTGGATCCCAAGGCTTGTTATTACAGAGGTTACAGCCTCCATCGCCCCAGTCTGGATCCCAAGGCTTGTTATTACAGAGGTTACAGCCTCCATCGCCTTAGTCTGGATCCCAAGGCTTGTTATTACAGAGGTTACAGCCTCCATCGCCCCAGTCTGGATCCCAAGGCTTGTTATTACAGAGGTTACAGCCTCCATAGCCCCAGTCTGGACTCCATAGCCCCAGTCTGGATCCCAAGGCTTGTTATTACAGAGGTTACAGCCTCCATAGCCCCAGTCTGGATCCCAAGGCCTGTTATTACAGAGGTTACAGCCTCCATCGCCCCAGTCTGGATCCCAAGGCTTGTTATTACAGAGGTTACAGCCTCCATCGCCCCAGTCTGGATCCCAAGGCTTGTTATTACAGAGGTTACAGCCTCCATAGCCCCAGTCTGGATCCCAAGGCCTGTTATTACAGAGGTTACAGCCTCCATAGCCCCAGTCTGGATCCCAAGGCTTGTTATGACAGAGGTTACAGCCTCCATAGCCCCAGTCTGGATCCCAAGGCATGTTATTACAGAGGTTATAGCCTCTATATATTTATTTATTTATTTAACCTTTTTAAAACTAGGCAAGTCAGTTAAGAACAAATTCTTAGTTACAATGACGGCCTACCAAAAGGCAAAAGGCCTCCTGCGGGGACGTTCTGGGATTAAAAATAAAACATATATATAAATATAGGACAAAACACACATCACGACAAGAGAGACACCACAACACTACATAAAGAGAGACACCACAACACTACATAAAGAGAGACACCACAACACTACATAAAGAGAGACACCACAACACTTCATAAAGAGAGACACCACAACACTTCATAAAGAGAGACACCACAACACTACATAAAGAGAGACCTAAGACAACAACATAGCACTGCAGCAACACATGACAACACAGCATGGTAACAACATGGTAGCAACACAGCATGACAACATGGTAGAAACACAACATGGAAGCAGCACAACATGGTAGAAACACAACATGGAAGCAGCACAAAACATGGGACAAACATTAAAGGGCACAGACAACAGCACAAAGGACAAGAAGGTAGAGACAACAATACATCACGCAAAGCAGCCACGACTGTCAGTGTCCATGATCGAGTCTTTGAATGAAGAGATGGAGATAAAACTGTCCAGTTTGAGTGTCTGTTGCAGCTTGTTCCAGTCGCTAGCTGCAGCGAACTGAAAAGAGGAGCGACCAAGGGATGTGTGTCAATCCCTGACCTTAGTTATCTTAGTTTTCTTTATAATTTGGTTAGGTCAGGGTGTGACAAGGGTGGTTTGTGTAGTTTTTGTATTGTCTAGGTTTTTTTGTATGTTTATGGGGTTTTTATAGTCTAGGCGTTTTATATGTCTATGGTTGCCAAGATTGGTTCTCAATCAGAGGCAGCTGTTTATCATTGTCTCTGATTGGGGACCATATTAAGGTAGCCAGATTCCTTGGATAGTTTGTGGGTTGTTATTCTATGTTTAGTTGCCTGTTTGCACTAGTCATATAGCTTCACGGTTAGTTTTGTTCAGTGTTCGTTCTTTTCATTATGTACGCTTATCACGCTGCGCCTTGGTCTCCTCATTATGATGACTGTGACCCACAAGAATGGAATGGTCTACGGTATCAAATCAAATGTATTTATATAGCCCTTCGTACATCAGATGATATCTCAAAGTGCTGTACAGAAACCCAGCCTAAAACCCCAAACAGCAAGCAATGCAGGTGTTGAAGCACATTGGCTAGGAAAAACTCCCTAGAAAGGCCAAAACCTAGGAAGAAACCTAGAGAGGAACCAGGCTATGAGGGGATGCCAGTCCTCTTCTGGCTGTGCCGGGTGGAGATTATAACAGAACATGGCCAACATGTTCCAATGTTCATAAATTACCAGCATGGTCAAATAATAGGTCTGGGACAGGTAGCACGTCCGGTGAACAGGTCAGGATTCCATAGCCGCAGGCAGAACAGTTGAAACTGGAGCAGCAGCACAGCCAGGTGGACTGGGGACAGCAAGGAGTCATCATGCCAGGTAGTCCTGAGGCATGGTCCTAGGGCTCAGGTCCTCCGAGAGAGAGAAGGAAAGAGAGAATTAGAGAGAGCATACTTAAATTCACACAAGATACCGGATAAGACAGGAGAAGTACTCCAGATATAACAAACTGACCCTAGCCCCCCGACACATAAACTACTGCAGCATAAAACTGGTGGCTGAGACTCAAGTGACGCACCCCTCCTAGGGACGGCATGAAAGAGCACCAGTAAGCAGTAATAGGGTTAGAGGCAGAGAATCCCAGTGGAGAGAGGGGAACCAACCAGGCAGAGACAGCAAGGGCGGTTCGTTGCTCCAGAGACTTTCCGTTCACCTTCACACTCCTGGACCAGACTACACTCAATCATATGACCCACTGAAGAGATGAGTCTTCAGTAAAGACTTAAAGGTTGAGACCGAGTTTGCATCTCACATGGGTAGGCAGACCATTCCATAAAAATGGAGCTCTATAGGAGAAAGCCCTGCCTCCAGCTGTTTGCTTAGAAATTCTAGGGACAATTAGGAGGCCTGCGTCTTGTGACCTTAGCGTACGTGTCAAGTCAATAAAAATAGCAGCACAATATTGCTTAGAATCAAGGGCAATGGTGACATCATTGAGGACCTTTAAGGTTGCAGTGACACATCCATAACCTGAAGTAAACCAGATTGCATACCTGAGAGAATACTTTAGACATCAAGAAAGCCAGTCAGTTGATTATTGCCAAGTTTTTCCAACACTTTTGATAAACAGGGCAAAATAAAAATAGGCCTATAACAGTTAGGATCAGTTTGATCTCCCCCTTTAAATAAAGGACGAATCGTGGCTGCCTTCCTGTTACAACTCCTAACAATGGAGGAGTCAAGCGCAGAGAGCAGGTAATTCTGTACGCCACGGACATGCAAAACACCAGGGCGCATGAAACAACACGTCCCAAAATACAACGAACTAAAACTGTCCGGAAAAATATAGATAACACTCATACACCAGATAACAGAGAACAAGCCCGCACAAATACCCAGTGGGCCTAGTGCCCTTAAATAGCCTACAAACAAATACTAACTTAAAACAGGTGTACCCAATTAAACCCAATAAACAGAAACAAACGGAAAGGGAATCGATGGCAGCTAATAGGCCGGCGACGACGACCGCCGAGCGCCGCCAGAACAGGAAGAGGCACCACCTTCGGCGAGATTCGTGACACTTCCAAGCAATGAAAACCTGCCGGGACAGAAGAGACAAGTTAAAAAGGCTTGGTGATGATATAGCCCCACTCTGGCTCCCAAGGCCTGTTAATACAGTGATTATAGACCCTATACCCCCACTCTGGCTTTCAGTGGACTAGACCTTTACCACTGTGGCAGATTTTATTGAAATAATCTCAAAATACTGTCTGAGAACACATATATATTTTTATTTTGGCAACACACAATGATGTGTTTACCCACATGTTGAAACATGGTGGTTCAGGAAATACTGTTGTGAGAGAAAAGAAAACAGGTCCGTTTTAGTAGTCTAAAATGTTTTTAAAAAAAAGACATCTTTGAGTTGATTCTATTTTCTCTGTTGTCTCTTTGATATGCTGTGGCCCTGAGGCAGACAGACTGTTGAGACCATGGCTTGTCTCAGCACATCCCAGCTCTCTTTTCTGTTCTGCTCTGTTTTGTCCCTGCTCTCTTCCTTATTGGAGAAATGCCTTACTAACAAAGGTTGACTACCCGGTATGAGACACTCTGTTCTCTCCTTATGGGAGAAATGTCTTACTAACGCAGGCTGACTACCCGGTATGAGACACTCTGCTCTCTTCCTTATTGGAGAAATGCCTTACTAACGCAGGCTGACTACCTGATATGAGACACTCTGTTCTCTCCTTATGGGAGAAATGTCTTACTAACGCAGGCTGACTACCTGGTATGAGACACTCTGTTCTCCCCTTATGGGAGAAATGTCTTACTAACGCAGGCTGACTACCTGGTATGAGACACTCTGTTCTCTCCTTATGGGAGAAATGTCTTACTAACGCAGGCTGACTACCTGGTATGAGACACCACAGGCATAGAACAGTGGGAGCTGGCCCTATTCTTACGTAATAACATTAAGTAATTTGGTTCCCACGCTTTGTAAAGTTTGATATTTAGTTCATATGAATATGATGTTGTATTTGGAAGATCTCCCAACAGAGATATAGGTTTTATTAACTGTCTCAGTACAGACTTCTCATCTCAGAAGGGGGTGAAGGGTCTTCCTCTGATGATGCAGATTGACACCTATAGCTACAAGAACCACAACAACAAATCCCTCCACAGAGCCTTCTCTCAGATCAAGGTCTTCTGTGACAATGTGAGTCTCTCTCTGACCTCTAACCTCTCCTTTATGACCCACTTCATTAATGAACTTTCAACCCTGAAGAGCTACTTTAGATCTTCAGATCTCCAGATCTACTCAAGCGTTTCTGACTCTCTGCTTTCCCTGGTGGCTTCTGCACGTAAAAAAAAAATCACCATATTTAAATGGTAGTCTCTTTACATTGACATTTGAGTCATTTAGCAGACTCTCTTATCCAGTGAGACTTACAGTAGTGAGTGGATACATTTCCTTTTCTTTTTACAGGGTGACATGAGTCTGTGAGAGAGACTAGTTAAACTGTTTTTAATCATTCCCATCAGTGCTGTTGGGTCTCAAGCTGATTCATCTATCCATCCATCCATTAATGTATTAATCCATCCATCCACCTACTCATTAATTTATGAATCCATCCATCCATCCATCCATTCATGTATTAATCCATCCATCCACCTACTCATTAATTTATGAATCCATCCATCCATCCATGTATTAATCCATCCATCCACCTACTCATTAATTTATGAATCCATCCCATCCATCCACTCATTCATTTATTAATACATCCATCCATCCACCTGCTCATTAATTTATGAATCCATCCATCCATCCATCCACCCACTCATTCATTCATTAATCCACCCACTCATTAATTTATGAATCCATCCATCCATCCAACCAACCAACCAACCAACCATCCATCCATCCATTAATTAATGAATTAATACATCCATCCATCAATGCATCCACCTATTAATTAATACATCCATCCATCAATGCATCCACCTATTAATTAATACATCCATCCATCAATGCATCCACCTATTAATTAATACATCCATCCATCAATGCATCCACCTATTAATTAATACATCCATCCATCTACTCAATAATGTATCCATCCATCCCTTCATCCATGTGTCTGGATGTTCAAGGGGGCCGAGAGAAAGATAAGAGATGAGGAAAAGACACAGAACCAAAAGAAGACTAAAGGTTAGACACCAAATTACCTGATCTCTCCCTATCCCAGTCTGCTGTCCACACATGCCTCAAGATGGCCACCATTGTTCCTGTACCCAAGAAGGCTAAGGTAACTGAACTTAATGACTATCGCCCCGTAGCACTCACCTCTGTCATCATGAAGTGCTTTGAGAGACTAGTCAAGGATCATATCACCTCTACCTTACCTGCCACCCTAGACCCACTTCAATTTGCTTACCGCCCCAATAGATCCACAGACGATGCAATCACACTGCACACTGCCCTATCCCATCTAGACAAGATGAATACCTAATGTAAGAATGCTGTTAATTGACTATAGCTCACCGTTCAAAACCATAGTACCCTCCAATCTCATCATTAAGTTTGAGGCCCTGGGTCTCAACCCCACCCTGTGCAACTGGGTCCTGGAATTCCTGACGGGCTGCCTCCAGGTGGTGAAGGTAGGACACAACACCCCCACTTCACCGATCCTCAACACTTGGGCCCCACAAGAGTGCGTTCTCAGCCCTCTCTTGTACTCCCTGTTCACCCATGACTGCGTGGCCATGCACGCCTCCAACTCAATCATCAAGTTTGCAGATGACACAATGGTAGTGGGCTTGATTACCAACAACAACGAGACAGCCTATAGAGAGGAGGTGAGGGCACTCAGAGTATGGTGTCAGGAAAACAACCTCTCACTCAACGTCAACAAAACAAAGGAGATGATCGTGGACTTCAGCAAACAGCAGAGGAGCAACCCCTCATCCACATCAACGGGACAGCAGTGGAGAAAGTGGAATGTTTTAAGTTCCTCTGCGTACACATCACAGAGAAACTGAAATGGTCCACCCATACAGACAGTGTGGTGAAGAAAGCACAACAACGCCCCTTCAACCTCCAGGAGGCTGAAGAAATTAGGCTTTTCACCTAAAACCCTCACAAACTTTTACAGATGCACAATTGGGCTGTATCACCTCCTGGTACGGCAACTGCACCGCTCTCAACCACAAGGTTCTCCAGAGAGTGGTGCAGTCTGCTCAACGCATCGCCGGGGCTATACTGCCTTCCCTCCAGGACACTTAGAGCACCAAATGTCACAGGAAGGCCAAGACGATCATCCAACACATCAACCATCCAAGGCCCGTTCACACTGCAATCATCCTGAAGGCGAGGTCAGTGCAGGTGCATCAGAGCTGGGACCAAGAGACTGAAAAAGAGATTCTATCTGTTCAATTCTGTTAAATAGCCATCACTTGCATGTTAGAGGCTGCTGCCCTATATATACACTTGGAATCACTGGCCACTTTAATAACGGAACACTAGTCACTTTAATAATGTTTACATACAGTGCCTTGCGAAAGTATTCGGCCCCCTTGAACTTTGCGACCTTTTGCCACATTTCAGGCTTCAAACATAAAGATATAAAACTGTATTTTTTTGTGAAGAATCAACAACAAGTGGGACACAATCATGAAGTGGAACGACATTTATTGGATATTTCAAACTTTTTTAACAAATCAAAAACTGAAAAATTGGGCGTGCAAAATTATTCAGCCCCCTTAAGTTAATACTTTGTAGCGTCACCTTTTGCTGCGATTACAGCTGTAAGTCGCTTGGAGTATGTCTCTATCAGTTTTGCACATCGAGAGACTGAAATGTTTTCCCATTCCTCCTTGCAAAACAGCTCGAGCTCAGTGAGGTTGGATGGAGAGCATTTGTGAACAGCAGTTTTCAGTTCTTTCCACAGATTCTCGATTGGATTCAGGTCTGGACTTTGACTTGGCCATTCTAACACCTGGATATGTTTATTTTTGAACCATTCCATTGTAGATTTTGCTTTATGTTTTGGATCATTGTCTTGTTGGAAGACAAATCTCCGTCCCAGTCTCAGGTATTTTGCAGACTCCATCAGGTTTTCTTCCAGAATGGTCCTGTATTTGGCTCCATCCATCTTCCCATCAATTTTAACCATCTTCCCTATCCCTGCTGAAGAAAAGCAGGCCCAAACCATGATGCTGCCACCACCATGTTTGACAGTGGGGATGGTGTGTTCAGGGTGATGAGCTGTGTTGCTTTTACGCCAAACATAACGTTTTGCATTGTTGCCAAAAAGTTCAATTTTGGTTTCATCTGACCAGAGCACCTTCTTCCACATGTTTGGTGTGTCTCCCAGGTGGCTTGTGGCAAACTTTAAACAACACTTTTTATGGATATCTTTAAGAAATGGCTTTCTTCTTGCCACTCTTCCATAAAGGCCAGATTTGTGCAATATACGACTGATTGTTGTCCTATGGACAGAGTCTCCCACCTCAGCTGTAGATCTCTGCAGTTCATCCAGAGTGATCATGGGCCTCTTGGCTGCATCTCTGATCAGTCTTCTCCTTGTATGAGCTGAAAGTTTAGAGGGACGGCCAGGTCTTTGTAGATTTGCAGTGGTCTGATACTCCTTCCAATTCAATATTATCGCTTGCACAGTGCTCCTTGGGATGTTTAAAGCTTGGGAAATCTTTTTGTATCCAAATCCGGCTTTAAACTTCTTCACAACAATATCTCGGACCTGCCTGGTGTGTTCCTTGTTCTTCATGATGCTCTCTGCGCTTTTAACGGACCTCTGAGACTATCACAGTGCAGGTGCATTTATACGGAGACTCGATTACACACAGGTGGATTGTATTTATCATCATTAGTCATTTAGGTCAACATTGGATCATTCAGAGATCCTCACTGAACTTCTGGAGAGAGTTTGCTGCACTGAAAGTAAAGGGGCTGAATAATTTTGCACACCCAATTTTTCAGTTTTTGATTTGTTAAAAAAGTTTGAAATATCCAATAAATGTCTTTCCACTTCATGATTGTGTCCCACTTGTTGTTGATTCTTCACAAAAAAATACAGTTTTATATCTTTATGTTTGAAGCCTGAAATGTGGCAAAAGGTCGCAAAGTTCAAGGGGGCCGAATACTTTCGCAAGGCACTGTATTTTGCATTACTCATCTCATATGTATATACTGTATTCTGTCCTATTCTACTGTATCTTAGTCTATGCATTACTCATCTCATATGTATATACTGTATTCTGTCCTATTCTACTGTATCTTAGTCTATGCATTACTCATCTCATATGTATATACTGTATTCTGTCCTATTCTACTGTATCTTAGTCTATGCATTACTCATCTCATATGTATATACTGTATTCTGTCCTATTCTACTGTATCTTAGTCTATGCATTACTCATCTCATATGTATATACTGTATTCTGTCCTATTCTACTGTATCTTAGTCTATGCATTACTCATCTCATATGTATATACTGTATTCTGTCCTATTCTACTGTATCTTAGTCTATGCATTACTCATCTCATATGTATATACTGTATTCTGTCCTATTCTACTGTATCTTAGTCTATGCATTACTCATCTCATATGTATATACTGTATTCTGTCCTATTCTACTGTATCTTAGTCTATGCATTACTCATCTCATATGTATATACTGTATTCTGTCCTATTCTACTGTATCTTAGTCTATGCATTACTCATCTCATATGTATATACTGTATTCTGTCCTATTCTACTGTATCTTAGTCTATGCATTACTCATCTCATATGTATATACTGTATTCTGTCCTATTCTACTGTATCTTAGTCTATGCATTACTCATCTCATATGTATATACTGTATTCTGTCCTATTCTACTGTATCTTAGTCTATGCATTACTCATCTCATATGTATATACTGTATTCTGTCCTATTCTACTGTATCTTAGTCTATGCATTACTCATCTCATATGTATATACTGTATTCTGTCCTATTCTACTGTATCTTAGTCTATGCATTACTCATCTCATATGTATATACTGTATTCTGTCCTATTCTACTGTATCTTAGTCTATGCATTACTCATCTCATATGTATATACTGTATTCTGTCCTATTCTACTGTATCTTAGTCTATGCATTACTCATCTCATATGTATATACTGTATTCTGTCCTATTCTACTGTATCTTAGTCTATGCATTACTCATCTCATATGTATATACTGTATTCTGTCCTATTCTACTGTATCTTAGTCTATGCATTACTCATCTCATATGTATATACTGTATTCTGTCCTATTCTACTGTATCTTAGTCTATGCATTACTCATCTCATATGTATATACTGTATTCTGTCCTATTCTACTGTATCTTAGTCTATGCATTACTCATCTCATATGTATATACTGTATTCTGTCCTATTCTACTGTATCTTAGTCTATGCATTACTCATCTCATATGTATATACTGTATTCTGTCCTATTCTACTGTATCTTAGTCTATGCATTACTCATCTCATATGTATATACTGTATTCTGTCCTATTCTACTGTATCTTAGTCTATGCATTACTCATCTCATATGTATATACTGTATTCTGTCCTATTCTACTGTATCTTAGTCTATGCATTACTCATCTCATATGTATATACTGTATTCTGTCCTATTCTACTGTATCTTAGTCTATGCATTACTCATCTCATATGTATATACTGTATTCTGTCCTATTCTACTGTATCTTAGTCTATGCATTACTCATCTCATATGTATATACTGTATTCTGTCCTATTCTACTGTATCTTAGTCTATGCATTACTCATCTCATATGTATATACTGTATTCTGTCCTATTCTACTGTATCTTAGTCTATGCATTACTCATCTCATATGTATATACTGTATTCTGTCCTATTCTACTGTATCTTAGTCTATGCATTACTCATCTCATATGTATATACTGTATTCTGTCCTATTCTACTGTATCTTAGTCTATGCATTACTCATCTCATATGTATATACTGTATTCTGTCCTATTCTACTGTATCTTAGTCTATGCATTACTCATCTCATATGTATATACTGTATTCTGTCCTATTCTACTGTATCTTAGTCTATGCATTACTCATCTCATATGTATATACTGTATTCTGTCCTATTCTACTGTATCTTAGTCTATGCATTACTCATCTCATATGTATATACTGTATTCTGTCCTATTCTACTGTATCTTAGTCTATGCATTACTCATCTCATATGTATATACTGTATTCTGTCCTATTCTACTGTATCTTAGTCTATGCATTACTCATCTCATATGTATATACTGTATTCTGTCCTATTCTACTGTATCTTAGTCTATGCATTACTCATCTCATATGTATATACTGTATTCTGTCCTATTCTACTGTATCTTAGTCTATGCATTACTCATCTCATATGTATATACTGTATTCTGTCCTATTCTACTGTATCTTAGTCTATGCATTACTCATCTCATATGTATATACTGTATTCTGTCCTATTCTACTGTATCTTAGTCTATGCATTACTCATCTCATATGTATATACTGTATTCTGTCCTATTCTACTGTATCTTAGTCTATGCATTACTCATCTCATATGTATATACTGTATTCTGTCCTATTCTACTGTATCTTAGTCTATGCATTACTCATCTCATATGTATATACTGTATTCTGTCCTATTCTACTGTATCTTAGTCTATGCATTACTCATCTCATATGTATATACTGTATTCTGTCCTATTCTACTGTATCTTAGTCTATGCATTACTCATCTCATATGTATATACTGTATTCTGTCCTATTCTACTGTATCTTAGTCTATGCATTACTCATCTCATATGTATATACTGTATTCTGTCCTATTCTACTGTATCTTAGTCTATGCATTACTCATCTCATATGTATATACTGTATTCTGTCCTATTCTACTGTATCTTAGTCTATGCATTACTCATCTCATATGTATATACTGTATTCTGTCCTATTCTACTGTATCTTAGTCTATGCATTACTCATCTCATATGTATATACTGTATTCTGTCCTATTCTACTGTATCTTAGTCTATGCATTACTCATCTCATATGTATATACTGTATTCTGTCCTATTCTACTGTATCTTAGTCTATGCATTACTCATCTCATATGTATATACTGTATTCTGTCCTATTCTACTGTATCTTAGTCTATGCATTACTCATCTCATATGTATATACTGTATTCTGTCCTATTCTACTGTATCTTAGTCTATGCATTACTCATCTCATATGTATATACTGTATTCTGTCCTATTCTACTGTATCTTAGTCTATGCATTACTCATCTCATATGTATATACTGTATTCTGTCCTATTCTACTGTATCTTAGTCTATGCATTACTCATCTCATATGTATATACTGTATTCTGTCCTATTCTACTGTATCTTAGTCTATGCATTACTCATCTCATATGTATATACTGTATTCTGTCCTATTCTACTGTATCTTAGTCTATGCATTACTCATCTCATATGTATATACTGTATTCTGTCCTATTCTACTGTATCTTAGTCTATGCATTACTCATCTCATATGTGTATTCTGTCCTATTCTACTGTATCTTAGTCTATGCATTACTCATCTCATATGTATATACTGTATTCTGTCCTATTCTACTGTATCTTAGTCTATGCATTACTCATCTCATATGTATATTCTGTCCTATTCTACTGTATCTTAGTCTAGGCCGCTCTGACGTTGCTCGCTAATTATTTATATATTCATAATTCCATTCCTTTACTTTAGATTCGTGTATTGCTGTGAAATTGTTAGATATTATTGTCAGATATTACTGCACTGCTAGAGCTGCATTACACTACAACCGCAATAACATCTGCTAAACACGTGTATGTAACGAATACAATTTGATTTGGTCCCACAGTTGGCAGTGCATGTCAAAGCAAAAACCAAGCCATGAGTTTGAAGGAATTATCCTTAAGCACGGAGACTGTCAGATTCGTGTGTATAGGTGGCAGGGAAGTCAGGCGCAGGAGAGTCAAACGGAGTGTAAAATGGAGTCTTTTAATGAATGTCCACGTAACATGCTCCATAACACTAATAAGAATAGAATATAAACAAACATGGGTACGAGGACCCGTTGCGCACCTATACAATAAACACAACACTGACGATAAACAATCTCTGACAAAGACATGAGGGGAAACAGAGGGTTAAATACACAACAGGTAATGAATGGGATTGAAAATAAGACAAGACAAAACCAATGGAAAATGAAAAATGGATCAATGATGGCTAGAAGACCGGTGACGTTGACCGCCGAGCACCGCCCGAACAAGGGGAGGCAACGACTTTGGCAGAAGTCGTGACAGTACGCCCCCCGCACCCCCCCCCGACACCCGGAGGGCGAGGTGCAGGGCGATCCGGATGGAGACGGTGGAATTCTTTTAACATGGAAGGATCTAACACGTCCTCCACCGGAACCCAGCATCTCTCCTCCGGCCCGTACCCCTCCCAGTCCACGAGGTACTGAAGGCCCCTCGCCCGACGCCTCGAATCCAAAATGGATCGAACAGAGTACGCCGGGCCCCCTTGATGTCTAGAGGAGGCGGAGGAACATCACGCACTTCAGCCTCCTGGAGCGGGCCAGCCACCACCGAGAGACACATGGAACGAGGGGTTAATACGTTAATTAGTGGGCAGTTGTAACCTATAACATACCTCGTTCACTCTCCTCAGGACTTTAAACGGCCCCACAAACCATGGACCCAGCTTCCGGCAGAGCATGCGTAGGGGCAGGTTTCGAGTCGAGAGCCAGACCCTGTCCCCTGGTGCGAATACCGGGGCCTCACTGCGGCGACGGTCTGCGCCAATTTTCTGGCGACTTATGGCGCGCTGAAGATGGACGTGGGCTGCCTCCCACGTTTCCTCAGCGCGCCGAAACCAATTGTCCACCGCAGGAGCCTCGGTCTGACTCTGATGCCAAGGAGCCAGAACCGGCTGATACCCTAATACACATTGAAAAGGAGTAAGGTTAGTGGAGGAGTGACGTAGCGAGTTCTGGGCAATCTCTGCCCAGGGCACGAACTTCGCCCACTCCCCCGGCCGGTCCTGGCAATAAGACCTCAGAAACCTACCCCACATCCTGGTTAACTTTCTCCACCTGCCCATTACTCTCGGGGGGGGGGGGGGTGAAAACCTGAGGTAAGACTAACCGAGATCCCCAGACGTTCCATGAATGCCTTCCAGACCCTTGATGTGAACTGGGGACCCCGATCAGACACTATATCCTCAGGCACCCCATAGTGCCGGAAAACGTGTGTAAACAGGGCCTCTGCAGTTTGTAAGGCCGTAGGGAGACCGGGCAAAGGGAGGAGACAACAGGACTTCCACAACGACCAGGATCGTGGTGTAACCCTGTGAAGGTGGAAGTTCAGTCAAAAAATGTGGTCAGTCCAGATGAGAAAAGGGTGTTTAGCCCCCTCAAGCCAATGCCTCCATGTCTTCAAGGCTTTTACGACAGCTAACAGCTCCCGGTCCCCCACATCATAGTTTCGCTCCACCTCCACTATGAATGGCAAAGAGGGATCCGGATGAGCCAACACAGGCACCGAGGTAAACAGAGTCTTCAGGTGTCGAAAAGCCCTGTTCGCCTCAGCTGACCACTGGAAGCTGACCACTGACCACCAGATAATTGTGTAGTTTAGAGTGTGTAGTTTTATGTCGTCCTTAACATAGGAGACTCTGCTAGCTAGCCAACAGCTAGCCAACGTCTACCGAACAGAACTTCTGCACTCAACAATCCGGTCGCATTTCGCTTCGCTCCACAGGTAGTATCACATTTTTCATTTCATTTCATTACAGTACAACGGCTTGATTTGTTTGATCGTAGCTAGCTACATAGCTAGCTACACAGCCGTCTTTGTATCAAAGATAATTGTGTAGCCTAGAGCGACTTCCTAGGTTAGTTAGCCAGCTATTGTCGTTCTTTTAACGCAACGTAACGTAATCAACACTGCTAGCTAGCCAGCTAGCCCCGAATAGCAGCACAGTAGAAACTATTACACTCAACGGAACGACTTGATTAGTGTAGTGTCAACAACGCAGCCAATGCCAACTAGCCTACTTAGTCAACAACGCAGCCTCTGCCAGCTAGCCTACTTCAGCAGTACTGTATCATTTTAATCATTTTAGTCAATAAGATTCTTGCTACGTAAGCTTAACTCTCTGAACACTCGTGACGTGTAGTCCACTTGTCATTCCAATCTCCTTTGCATTAGCGTAGCCTCTTGTGTAGCCTGTCAACTATGTGTCTGTCTATCCCTGTTCTCTCCTCTCTGCACAGACCATACAAACGCTCCACACCGCGTGGCCGCGCCACCCTAATCTGGTGGTCCCAGCGCGCACGACCCACGTGGAGTTCCAGGTCTCCGGTAGCCTCTGGAACTGCCGATCTGCGGCCAACAAGGCAGAGTTCATCTCCGCCTATGTCTCCCTCCAGTCCCTCGACTTCTTGGCACTGACGGAAACATGGATCACCACAGACAACACTGCTACTCCTACTGCTCTCTCTTCGTCTGCCCACGTGTTCTCGCACACCCCGAGAGCTTCTGGTCAGCGGGGTGGTGGCACCGGGATCCTCATCTCTCCCAAGTGGTCATTCTCTCTTTCTCCCCTTACCCATCTGTCTATCGCCTCCTTTGAATTCCATGCTGTCACAGTTACCAGCCCTTTCAAGCTTAACATCCTTATCATTTATCGCCCTCCAGGTTCCTCGGAGAGTTCATCAATGAGCTTGATGCCTTGATAAGCTCCTTTCCTGAGGACGGCTCACCTCTCACAGTTCTGGGCGACTTTAACCTCCCCACGCCTACCTTGACTCATTCCTCTCTGCCTCCTTCTTTCCACTCCTCTCCTCTTTTGACCTCACCCTCTCACCTTCCCCCTACTCACAAGGCAGGAAATACGCTCGACCTCATCTTTACTAGATGCTGTTCTTCCACTAACCTCGTTGCAACTCCCTCCAAGTCTCCGACCACTACCTTGTATCCTTTTCCCTCTCTCTCTCATCCAACACTTCCCACACTGCCCCTACTCGGATGGTACCGTCCCAACCTTCGCTCTCTCTCCCCCGCTACTCTCTCCTCTTCCATCCTATCATCTCTTCCCTCTGCTCAAACCTTCTCCAACCTATCTCCTGATTCTGCCTCCTCAACCCTCCTCTCCTCCCTTTCTGCATCCTTTGACTCTCTATGTCCCCTATCCTCCAGGCCGGCTCGGTCCTCCCCTCCCGCTCCGTGGCTCGACGACTCATTGCGAGCTCACAGAACAGGGCTCCGGGCAGCCGAGCGGAAATGGAGGAAAACTCGCCTCCCTGCGGACCTGACATCCTTTCACTCCCTCCTCTCTACATTTTCCTCTTCTCTCTCTGCTGCTAAAGCCACTTTCTACCACTCTAAATTCCAAGCATCTGCCTCTAACCCTAGGAAGCTCTTTGCAACCTTCTCCTCCCTCCTGAATCCTCCTCCCCTCCCCCTCCTCCTCTCTGCAGATGACTTCGTCAACCATTTTGAAAAAGAAGGTCGACGACATCCGATCCTCGTTTGCTAAGTCAAACGACATGGTTCTGCTCACACTGCCCTACCCTGTGCTCTGACCTCTTTCTCCCCTCTCTCCAGATGAAATCTCGCGTCTTGTGACGGCCGGCCGCCCTACAACCTGCCCGCTTGACCCTATCCCCTCCTCTCTTCTCCAGACCATTTCCGGAGACCTCCTCCCTTACCTCACCTCGCTCATCAACTCATCCCTGACCGCTGGCTACGTCCCTTCCGTCTTCAAGAGAGCGAGAGTTGCACCCCTTCTGAAAAAACCTACACTCGATCCCTCCGATGTCAACAACTACAGACCAGTATCCCTTCTTTCTTTTCTCTCCAAAACTCTTGAACGTGCCGTCCTTGGCCAGCTCTCCCGCTATCTCTCTCAGAATGACCTTCTTGATCCAAATCAGTCAGGTTTCAAGACTAGTCATTCAACTGAGACTGCTCTTCTCTGTATCACGGAGGCGCTCCGCACTGCTAAAGCTAACTCTCTCTCCTCTGCTCTCATCCTTCTAGACCTATCGGCTGCCTTCGATACTGTGAACCATCAGATCCTCCTCTCCACCCTCTCCGAGTTGGGCATCTCTGGCGCGGCCCACGCTTGGATTGCGTCCTACCTGACAGGTCGCTCCTACCAGGTGGCGTGGCGAGAATCCGTCTCCACACCACGTGCTCTCACCACTGGTGTCCCCAGGGCTCTGTTCTGGATTCTCGCTATACACCAAGTCACTTGGCTCTGTCATAACCTCACATGGTCTCTCCTATCATTGCTATGCAGACACACACAATTAATCTTCTCCTTTCCCCTTCTGATGACCAGGTGAATCGCATCTCTGCATGTCTGGCAGACATATCCGTGTGGATGACGGATCACCACCTCAAGCTGAACCTCGGCAAGACGGAACTGCTCTTCTCCCGGGGAAGGACTGCCCGTTCCATGATCTCGCCATCACGGTTGACAACTCCATTGTGTCCTCCTCCCAGAGCGCTAAGAACCTTGGCGTGATCCTGGACAACACCCTGTCGGTAACATCAAGGCGGTGGCCCGTTCCTGTAGGTTCATGCTCTACAACATCCGCAGAGTACGACCCTGCCTCACACAGGAAGCGGCGCAGGTCCTAATCCAGGCACTTGTCATCTCCCGTCTGGATTACTGCAACTCGCTGTTGGCTGGCCTCCTGCCTGTGCCATTAAACCCCTACAACTCATCCAGAACGCCGCAGCCCGTCTGGTGTTCAACCTTCCCAAGTTCTCTCACGTCACCCCGCTCCTCCGCTCCCTCCACTGGCTTCCAGTTGAAGCTCGCATCCGCCAAGACCATGGTGCTTGCCTACGGAGCTGTGAGAGCACCTCAGTACCTCCAGGCTCTGATCAGGCCCTACACCCAAACAAGGGCACTGCGTTCATCCACCTCTGGCCTGCTCGCCTCCCTACCACTGAGGAAGTACAGTTCCCGCTCAGCCCAGTCAAAACTGTTCGCTGCTCTGGCCCCCAATGGTGGAACAAACTCCCTCCGACGCCAGGACAGCGGAGTCAATCACCACCTTCCGGAGACACCTGAAACCCCACCTCTTTAAGGAATACCTAGGATAGGATAAAGTAATCCCTCTCACCCCCTCCCCCTGAAAAGATTTAGATGCACTACTGTTCCACTGGAGGTCATAAGGTGAATGCACCAATTTGTAAGTCGCTCTGGATAAGAGCGTCTGCTAAATGACTTAAATGTAATGTAAATGTAAGCGCACTGGCCCCCCCTTTAGCAGTGAGGTAATGGGAGCAGCAACCTGACCAAAACCCGGATAAACCTCCGGTAGTAATTGGCAAACCCTAAAAAACGCTGCACCTCCTTTACAGTGGTTGTAGTCGGCCAATTACACACGGCTGCAATGCGGTCGCTCTCCATTTCCACTCCTGAAGTGGAAATCCAATGCCCTATGAAGGAGATGGAAGAACAAGCATTTCTCAGCCTTGACATATAGATCATGCTCCAACAGGCGACCAAACACCCTGCGCACCAGGGACACATGCTCGGCGCGTGTAGTGGAGTATATCAGAATATCATTGATATACACCACTACACCCTGCCCGTGCAGGTCCCTGAAGATCTCATCTACAAATGATTGGAAGACTGATGGAGCATTCATCAGCCCATATGGCATGACAATGTACTCATAATGACCTGCGGTGGTGCTAAATGCGTCTTCCACTCATCACCCTTTCCGAATACACACCAGATTGTACACACTCCTGAGATCCAATTTTGTGAAGAAGCATGCCCCATGCATTGACTCAATAACCGTATTTATCAGAGGTAGCGGGTAACTATATTTCACCGTGACTTTATGTAGACCTCAATAATCAATGCACGGCGTAAAACGTCATCCTTCTTTTTCACAAAAAAAGAAACTCGAAGAGACGGGTGAAATGGATGGCTGAATGAACCCCTGATGCAGGGATTCAGAGACATATGTCTCCATAGCCACCGTCTCCGCTTGCGACAGGGGATACACGTGACTCCTGGGATATGCAGCGTCTACCAGGAGATCTAGCGGTGGTAATTGAGTCGCCTTCTTTTTACAGCATATTCGGGGGTAATGCGCAAGGTGGAGACCTTTGACTTTCCACCGTACGGAAACCCCTAAACACCTACCTGAGGACTCTCGCGACCACCCCGTGAGAGCCCTCTGTGGCCAGGAAACAGTGGGGTTATGACAAGCTAACCAGGGTAGGCCTAGCACCACAGAATACGTAGGAGAATCAATAAGGAAAAGACTAATCTTCTCCTTGTGACCCTCCTGCGTTATCATACACAAAGGTGCGGTGACCTCCCTGATAAACCTTGACCCTAATGGTCGACTATCTAAAGCATGAACAGGGAAAGGCATATCCACAGAAACAATAGAGATCCCTAAACTATGAGCTATATTTGTATTAATGAAATTCCCAGCCGCGCCTGAATCTACTAGCGCCTTATACTGGGAATGCAGGGAAAAATCCGGAAAAGTGACAGAGACAAACATTAGTGCAACAGAGGGTCCTGGATGAAAATGGTGCCTACTCACCTGGGGTGATGCCAGAGTGCCCTGCCTGCCTTCTCTATTCCCAGAGGGACCAACCCTGCACCGACCAGCAGTGTGCTCTCTGCGACCATAGATGGTGCTCGAGCGGGAACCCCCTCCGGTCTCCCTGCGCACCATCCCTCCCAATTCCATAGGTTTGGGAGAGAGGGTGCGGGAGGATGGCACAACCAGACCCCGATCTAGACGTCCACAAGTAGCCAGCATGTTGTCCAGCCGGATGGACATGTCCACCAGCTGGTCGAAGGAGAGGGTGGTGTCACTACAGGCCAGCTCCCGAAGGACTTCCTCACGTAGACTACAATGGTAAAGATTGATCCTGACCACCCGGCCAAACTGAGCAATCGGGGGAGAAGGGCCTTGGTCAGGGAGGTGACCAACGACTCTGACAGAGCTCTAGAGTTCCTCTGTAGAGATAGGAGAACCTGCCAGAAGGACAATCATGTCTGCAACACTCCACCAAAAAGCGCCTTTATGGTAGATTGGCCAGACGGAAGCCACTCCTCAGTAAAAGGCACATGACAGCCCACTTGGAGTTTACCTAAGCCAGAGCCCCGACTTAAACCTGATCGAAAATCTCTGGAGAGATTGCAGCAACGCTCCCCATCCAACCTGACAGAGCTTGAGAGGATCTGCAGAGAATGGGAGGAGCTCCCCATCCAACCTGACAGAGCTTGAGAGGATCTGCAGAGAATGGGAGGAGCTCCCCATCCAACCTGACAGAGCCTGAGAGGATCTGCAGAGTATGGGAGAAACTCCCCAAGTACAGTTGTGCCAAGCTTGTAGCGTCATACCCAAGAAGACAATAGTCTGTAATCGCTGCCAAAGGTGCTTCAACAAAGTACTGAGTAAAGAGTCTGAAAACTTATGTAAATGTTTATTTCAGTTTATTATTTTTTTTTATAAATGATCAACAATTCCAAAAATATCCTGACTTTGTCATTATGGGATATTGTGTGTAGATTGATGAGAAAAAAAATACAATTTAATTAATTTTAGGCTGTAACCTAATGTGGTAAAAGTCAAGGGGTCTGAATACTTTCCGAAAGAACTGTATGGGGTGTGGCTAGTTTTTTTTGAAGGGGGGGGGGGGGTCTCAGCTGGTTGGGGTGTGGCTGGTGATGCGGTGGTCTTCTTGGCCTGGGTTCGCTCTGTGTAGGTCCTTCGGGAGTCGGACTAGCAGGTCAGGGAGGTTGTCTCTCTCCCTCACAGCTCCCAATGGCTAGGCCAGCCCCTCTCCCCCTCTTTCTCTCACTGTCATTGTCACCAGCAGCAGTCTCCCTCCTCCACCATCCCACTGCTCCCGAGTCTACTAGCCCCCCCCATGTCTGGCAGCCTGTCTGGAACCGCTCCCCTTTTGGAAAGCGGAGGGAGGAGGGGTGGGGTGTAAGCCTGCCCACACCAGGAGCACGGAACACAGCCATTCTTTTGAATGAATGCGAGAGGGACGCTGGAAAACATTTCAAGATGTGGGGTGTCTATTCACCATAGGTAACATCGCTACATCGTGACTAGGTTGGAATGACGTGAGAAATGTGGAACCATAGAGGCCGACTCTGACAGCGGGAGCTGCTGTACAAGTTGTCAGCCCTGTGTAGGGCCACTGTCGGCGGCTCTTCCCCGGCGTCCCGCTACTCCCGAGCCCCATGCAAAACACAACGGTACCGGGCAGCTCCATCAACTCTAACTCCAATGTCATTTGCTCCTGCAACTGCACTGGATCCCAGTCACAGGGGATGGATATATGTAAGTAACTACGCATTTATGACACTACGTTGCTGTTTTAAAATGAAACCGATTTGCGCATTTATTGTTACAATAAACCGACCGAAAGAGCGACAGGACAGTTGGTTTAACCTGTAACCGTTAAATTGTGACAGCAGTCTCTCGACCGAGCGTAACCGCAATATAGGTTTTTGCTGAATTTCGTGTGTGTTTTAGATAAACGGTGTTGTATTTATTCACTGGATGGTTGGTGGCAGGCTATTTTCGATCATTCTGTCCATCTGAGTTTTAGAAAACGCAGACGTGATGTGTGGTGCATTGCATTAGGATATTATTTAATTGAGGTCACAATGACTCTGGACTTCGATTGTATTTAAAAAAAATAAAGTTAATAATGATATTGTCGATGGTTATGTTGTGTGCACATTTCCACATGTATGCCTGTTTCTCAGTGAAACCTAACTCGAAACTATCCATGTCACATTACGTCTTCAGCTCCAGAGGGGCTGCGCAGACATTCCCCAAAACTCCTGCAGTCTCGGCTAACTTGGCCTACTCCCACATTCAAAAATGTCTCATAGTTTGGTATACGTAGGCCTACATACAGTAGACTACAGTAGGGGATAGGCAGGCTACAGCTAACGGCTCAGACTGGAAATAGCTATTTCTTTGTCATCTGTGGCTTAGCCTACATCCCGTTATAGTGGTGGAATATGTGATATTGTCAGACAGAGACAGTAATTCACAGCAGACAGGCAGGCAGACTGGTTGGCAGACAGGCAGGCAGACAGGCAGGCAGACAGGCAGGCGGTGGGTTCACCCTACCCCCACCTCCCCCCGTGCAGTGCAGAGCAGACCATCTTGCCTAAACATCCAGACAGGGCTGTGGGTTAGGGCTGTCTGAAACACACAGTGGACAAAGGCCTTGCAATAATGAGCATGGGAACTAAGGCTCTCACCGGGACTCTGCCTGGTGTGTGTTAGTGCAGCCCATGGTTGTAACACATGGCCCAAATATATTCTAACATGTAAATGAGGTGTAGAAGAGACTCTTGTCCCAGCTGTCTAGTGGAGCTAGAGGAAGACTGTGACATGTCCTTAGATTGATTATAGATCAACCTCATGTAGGGAAATTGTTTACTCCAATATGTCTTACAAATAACTAAAATGTTATTTGTCACATGCTTTGTAGTTGTGGACTAAAAGTGCAATGCTTAATAATGAGGGCTTCCCAAAAAGCAGAGAGAAAGATAGAAAAATATAAAATAATAACACCAAGAATAAATACACAAATGAATGTTAACTTGTGCATTCACAAAGTATTCAGACCCCCTTCCCCTTTTCCACAATTTGTTACGTTACAGCCTTATTCAAAAATGTATGAAATTTATTTTTAAATTATCCCCCCTAACCCCCTGCCCCCCCTAACCCAATCTACACACAATACCCCATAATGACATCACAATACCCCATAATGACATCACAATACCCCATAATGACAAAACAAAAACAGGATTTTAGAAATGTAGACAAATGTATTACAAATAAAAAACAAATATATCTTATTTACATAAGTATTCAGACCCTTTACTATGAGACTCAAAATTGAGCTCAGGTGCATCGAGGCACAGATCTGGGGAAGGGTACTAAAAAATGTCTGCAGCATTGAAGGTCCAAGAACACAGTGGCCTCCATCATTCTTAAATGGAAGAAGTTTGGAACCACCAAGACTTCCTAGAGCTGGCCGCCTGACCAAACTGAGCAATCGGGGGAGAAGGGCCTTGGTCAGGGAGGTGACCAAGGACTCAATGGTCACTTTGACAGAGCTCCAGAGTTCATCTGTGGAGATGGGAGAACCTTCCAGAAGGACAACCATCTCTGCAGCCCTCCACCAATCAGGCCTTTATGGTAGAGTGTCCAGACGGAAACCACTCCTCAGTAAAAGGCACATGACAGCCTGCTTGGAGTTTGCCAAAAGGCACCTTACCTTTTGGCAAGATTCTCTGGTCTGATGAAACCATGATTGAACTGAATGCCAAGCGTCACGTCTGAAGGAAACCTGGAACCATCCCTACGGTAAAGCATGGTGGTGGCAGCATCATGCTGTGGGGATGTTTTTCAGCAGCAGGGACTGGGAGACTAGTCAGGATCGAGGGAAAGATGAACGGAGCAAAGTACAGAGAGATCCTTGATGAAAACCTGCTCCAGAGCTCTCAGGACCTCAGACTGGCGGCGAAGGTTCACCTTCCAACAGGACAATGACCTTAAACACATAGACAAGACAACTCAGGAATGGCTTCGGGACAAGTCTCTGAATGTCTTTGAGTGGCCCAGCCAGAGCCCAGATTTGAACCCGATCGAACATCTATGGAGAGACCTGAAAATAGCTGTGCAGCGATGCTCCCCATCCAACCTGACAGAGCGTGAAAGGATCTGCAGAGAAGAATGGGAGAAACTCTCCAAATACAGGTGTACCAAGCTGGTAGTGTCATACCAAAGAATATTAGAGGATTCAGCAAAATACTGAGTAAAGGGTCTGAATACTTATGTAAATGTGATATTTCAGTCACATGTTTTTCCAAATTTGCTCAAATAAAAACATTAAAAGTTTTTGTTTTGTCATTTTAAGTGTATTGTGATGTCATTATAAGGGTACTGTGTGTAGATTGATGAACGAAATATATAATCCATTTTAGAATAAGCCTGTAATGTATGTCTTGTTGTTGAAAAAGTCAGGGTTCGGAATACTTTCCGAAAGCACTGTACACCGGGTACCAGTACTGAGTCAATGTGCGGGGGTACGATGTAATAACATGGGTATATACAGGAAGTACCAGTACTGAGTCAATGTGCGGGGGTACGATGTAATAACATGGGTATATACAGGAAGTACCAGTACTGAGTTGATGTGCGGGGGTATGATGTAATAACATGGGTATATACAGGAAGTACCAGTACTGAGTTGATGTGCGGGGGTACGATGTAATAACACGGCTATATACAGGGAGAACCAGGTAATAACATGGTTATATACAAGGTAGAGGTCGACCGATTAATCGGAATGGCCGATTAATTAGGGCCTATTTAAAGTTTTCATAACAATCGGAAATCGGTATTTTTGGGCGCCGATTTGCCTTTTTTAAATTTATTTTACACTTTTATTTCATCATTATTTAACTAGGCAAGTCAGTTAAAAACACATTCTTAACTGACGGCCTAGGACGACCTATGAACGGTGGGTTAACTGCCTCGTTCAGGGGCAGAAAGACAGATTTTCACCTTGTCAGCTCGGGGGGTCCAATCTTGCAACCTTACAGTTAGCTAGTCCAACGCAATAACGACCTGCCTCTCTCTCCTTGCACTCCACAAGGAGACTGCCTGTTACGAGAATGCAGTAAGCCAAGGTAAGTTGCTAGCTAGCATTAAACTTATCTTATAAAAAAACAATCATAATCACTAGTTAACTACACATGGTTGATGATATTACTAGTTTATCTAGTGTGTCCTGTGTTGCATATAATCTGACTGAGCATACAAGTATCTAAGTATCTGAATGAGCGGTGGTCAAGCATTGCGCTGTTTATTACTTCAAACCTATCAACTCCCGAGATGACGCTGGTGTGACCGAAGTGAAATGGCTGGCTAGTTAGCGCGCGCTAATAGTGTTTCAAACTTCACTCGCTCTGAGCCTTCTAGTAGTTGTTCCCCTTGCTCTGCATGGGTAATGCTGCTTCAATGTGGTGGCTGTTGTCGTTGTGTTGCTGGTTCGAGCCCAGGGAGGAGCGAGGAGAGGGACGGAGGCTATACCGTTACACTGGCAATACTAAAGTGCCTATAAGAACATCCAATAGTCAAAGGTTAATGAAATACAAATGGTATAGAGGGAAATAATCCTATAATTCCTATAATAACTACAACCTAAAACTTCTTACCTGGGAATATTGAAGACTCATGTTAAAAGGAACCACCAGCTTTCATATGTTCTCATGTTCTGAGCAAGGAACTGAAACATTAGCTTTCTTACATAGTGTAACGGATGTGAAATGGCTAGCTAGTTAGCGGTGGTGCGCGCTAATAGCATTTCAATCGGTGACGTCACTTGCTCTGAGACCTTGAAGTAGTGGTTCCCCTTGCTCTACAAGGGCTGCGGCTTTTGTGGAGCGATGGGTAACGATGCTACGTGGGTGACTGTTGTTGATGTGTGCAGAGGGTCTCTGGTTCGCGCCCGGGTATGGGCGAGGGGACGGACTAAAGTTATACTGTTACAATAGCACTTTTACTTTCTTCTCCAACAACTTGTTTTTGCATTATTTAAACCAAATTGAACATGTTTCATTATTTACTTGAGGCTAAATTGATTTTATTGATGTATTATATTACGTTAAAATAAGTGTTCATTCAGTATTGTTGTAATTGTCATTATTACAAATAAAAAAAAAAAAAAAATCATCCGATTAATCGGTATCGGCCTTTTGGTCCTCCAATAATCGGTATCGGCGTTGAAAATCATAATCGGTAGACCTCTACAAGGTATACATATATCAACAATGGTGGGACCAACATCAATAAGGCATCCATAATAGTAGCAGTATTTATTTATATTTTTAGGGGTGGATCAGCTTAATATTTCAGAAAGATTGTTGGTTCCATCAATGTAATTGTCTGCATCATTTCCCATATATTTTTTGGGGTAAATATATACATCAATATACATGCATACATATACAGTACCTATATAGACATACATACTTTTTTTAGAATATACCTTTATAATTCCCCGCAAACCCTACCACCCTTCCCCCAATTGGTGTAAACTAATAAACAGTAACACTTAGGCTTCTACCTTCAGTTTATACATCTTAAACACATTTTACAGACACAATCTATTTTACAATAGTTATATTTTGTTTGTTTTTAGTCTTTTGTCTATTTCTGATGTCCATCCAGTTTGAGTTCTATTTGTAACTGTGCTATTTAACCACATTTCTGAACCTATATACATTTTACAGATCCCGTATGTTTTACATTTGTCACGCCCTGACCTTAGTCATCTTAGTTATCGACCATGAAGCTATAAGACACGAGTGCTGACAGGCAACTACACATAGACAATAACCCACAAAACCAACATGGAAATGGCAACCTAAATAGGATCCCCAATCAGAGACAACGATAAACAGCTGTCTCTGATTGGGAACCAATTCAGGCCACCATAGACCTACAAATATACCTTGACAAAACCAAAACCCCATAGAAGTACAAAAACCCTAGACAAGACCAAAACACACATACCACCCTCGTCACACCCTGACCTAAACAAAATAATAAAGAAAACAAAGATAACTAAGGTCAGGGCCGTGACAACATTGGATATCTTGTTATTAATCCCACCCTTCAGCTCCATTCAACCCCTCCCATCTATCTCTCAACACCATCCATTTTGGATTTCTATTTGCTATATATTTTTCAACTGTTCTGTGATGATTCACAAAAGTACTGAACCTTTCTATTATCATAGCCTCTACAGATTGTAAATTAAAAATAAATAATAATAATTATATTATTGATTGATTGACTATGGCTTTTCAAATCATCTGCAGTGTTAGTTCTAGGCAAATGTTGCAATTCTTCAGCCATTCCTGGACCTGTGACCAAAAACAAGCTACATATGGAAAATGCCAAAATAAATGATCTAATGACTCTGCCTCCTCACAGCAGAATCTGCAGAGCTGGGAAGGTTGTATCCCCCCATATATATAACATTCTATTGGTTGCAAGAATTTTGTATAGTCATTTAAATTGAACAATCCAAAGTTTTCGAATTTGTTTTTGAAGTTCGAATTCGAATTCCATTTTTGTGGTAATGCTGCAATTAGTTGGTTGTAATTTTGGTAGAGACATTTCCATATGTCTGTGTTAACTCCACCAATCCGATGTATGATATCATTCACTAAAATTATACATTTTTTATTTTTTTTATCAAAAAATACATTGAAAAAAAAATCTATTAGTATATTTGAGTTTAACCACAATATGTTAATTTATTTGTTCTGTCTTTTCAGGTGGATTAAACTGAAATTGCAACCAATTGTCTAAGCCTTATTTTAAAAATATTAATATTTTGGAGATTATTTATTTTTCAAACAACCGAAAGTGAGCAGGTGTAATCTGCATAAAGGGAAAAAGGCCCTTCTTGAACATAGGATGAGACATTCCAACCAATTTACTAGAGAACCAGTTTGGATTTAAGTATAATTTTTGTATGACTTATGCCTTTAGTGAGAGGTCTAATGCATTAATATTTAATCATTTCTGCCCTCCGAATTCATACTCGTTACATAAATAGGCCCTTTTAATTTTGTCTGGCATGTTATTCCAAATAAAATGGAGTATTTTTGTTCATATAATTTAAAAAGCAGGTCACTAGGTGTAGGCAAAACCATAAGCAAATAGGTCAACTGTGATATGACTAAAGAGTTAATCAGGGTGATTTTTCCACAAATAGACAGGTATTTTCCTTTCCATGGTAACAAGATCTTGTCTATTTTTTCTAACTTTCTATAAACATTTATTGTAGTGAGATCATTTATTTATTTTGGGATTTGTATTCTGAGTTTGTCCACATCTCCGTCAGACCATTTAATTGGTAAACTACACGGTAATGTAAAATTTGCATTTTTTTAGAGATCCAATACGTAATATGGTACACTTATCATAATTTGGTTTTAATCCAGAGAGGTTAGCAAATGTATCTAGATCCTCTATGAGGCCGTGGAGAGACTCTAATTGTGGTTTTAAAAGAAAACATGAATCATCAGCGTACAATGACACCTTAGTTTTTAAGCCACAGATTTCTAATCCCTTAATATTATTCTTTAATCTAATTTTACAGATAACATTTCGTTGGCAATAATAAATAGATATGCTGATAGTGGACAACCTTGTTTTACTCTTCTAGATAGTTTAAAACGTTCTGAGATGGAGCCATTATTTACTATTTTACACCTAGGGTTAATATACATTACTTTAAGAGATTCCCCAAAATTGAAATATTCTAGGCATTTATATACACTGCTCAAAAAAAATAAAAGGAACACTTAAAAACACAATGTAACTCCAAGTCAATCACACTTCTGTGAAATCAAACTGTCCACTTGGAAAACAACACTAATTGACAATAAATTTCACATGCTGTTGTGCAAATGGAATAGACACCAGGTGGAAATTATAGGCAATTAGCAAGACACCCCCAATAAAGGAGTGGTTCTGCAGGTGGTGACCACAGACCACTTCTCAGTTCCTATGCTTCCTGGCTGATGTTTTGGTCACTTTTGAATGCTGGCGGTGCTTTCACTCTAGTGGTAGCATGAGACGGAGTCTACAACCCACACAAGTGGCTCAGGTAGTGCAGCTCATCCAGGATGGCACATCAATGCGAGCTGTGGCAAGAAGGTTTGCTGTGTCTGTCAGCGTAGTGTCCAGAGCATGGAGGCGTTACCAGGAGACAGGCCAGTACATCAGGAGAAGTGGGGGAGGCCGTAGGAGGGCAACAACCCAGCAGCAGGACCGCTACCTCCGCCTTTGTGCAAGGAGGATCAGGAGGAACACTGCCAGAGCCCTGCAAAATGACCTCCAGCAGGCCACAAATGTGCATGTGTCTGCTCAAATGGTCAGAAACAGACTCCATGAGGGTGGTATGAGGGCCCGACGTCCACAGGTGGGGGTTGTGCTTACAGCCCAACACCGTGCAGGACGTTTGGCATTTGCCAGAGAACACCAAGATTGGCAAATTCGTCACTGGCGCCCTGTGCTCTTCACAGATGAAAGCAGGTTCACACTGAGCACATGTGACAGACGTGACAGTCTGGAGACGCCGTGGAGAACGTTCTGCTGCCTGCAACATCCTCCAGCATGACCGGTTTGGCGGTGGGTCAGTCATGGTGTGGGGTGACATTTCTTTGGGGGGCCGCACAGCCCTCCATGTGCTCCCCAGAGGTAGCCTGACGGCCATTAGGTACCGAGATGAGATCCTCAGACCCCTTGTGAGACCATATGCTGGTGCGGTTGGCCCTGGGTTCCTCCTAATGCAAGACAATGCTAGACCTCATGTGGCTGGAGTGTGTCAGCAGTTCCTGCAAGAGGAAGGCATTGATGCTATGGACTGGCCCGCCCGTTCCCCAGACCTGAATCCAATTGAGCACATCTGGGACATCATGTCTCGCTCCATCCACCAACGCCACGTTGCACCACAGACTGTCCAGGAGAGTCAAGAGTCGGCTTTTCTATTCCGCAACAAAGCCTCCTTCACTCACGCCGCCAAACTTACCTTAGTAAAACTGACTATCCTACCGATCCTCGACTTCGGCGATGTCATCTACAAAATTGCTTCCAACACTCTACTCAGCAAACTGGATGCAGTTTATCACAGTGCCATCCGTTTTGTCACTAAAACACCTTATACCACCCACCACTGCGACTTGTATGCTCTAGTCGGCGGGCCCTCGCTACATATTCGTCGCCAGACCCACTGGCTCCAGGTCATCTACAAGTCCATGCTAGGTAAAGCTCCGCCTTATCTCAGTTCACTGGTCACGATGGCAACACCCATCCGTAGCACGCGCTCCAGCAGGTGTATCTCACTGATCATCCCTAAAGCCAACACCTCATTTGGCCGCCTTTCGTTCCAGTTCTCTGCTGCCTGTGACTGGAACGAATTACAAAAATCGCTGAAGTTGGAGACTTTTATCTCCCTCACCAACTTGCTATCTGAGCAGCTAACCGATCGCTGCAGCTGTACATAGTCTATCGGTAAATAGCCCACCCAATTTTACCTACCTCATCCCCATACTGTTTTTATTTATTTACTTTTCTGCTCACCAATATCTCTACCTGTACATGACCATCTGATCATTTATCACTCCAGTGTTAATTTGCAAAATTGTAATTATTCGTCTACCTCCTCATGCCTTTTGCACACATTGTATATAGACTGCCCCTTTTTTTTCTACTGTGTTATTGACTTGTTAATTGTTTACTCCATGTGTAACTCTGTGTTGTCTGTTCACACTGCTATGCTTTATCTTGGCAAGGTCGCAGTTGCAAATGAGAACTTGTTCTCAACTAGCCTACCTGGTTAAATAAAGGGTTAGGGTTATATATATATATATATAATAAAGGTGAAATAATTTTTTTTTTTAAAAGATTGAAAAATAATTTGGTGCATTTTCCCCCATATTCCATCCAGTTCACTTTATTTTTTATAATATATTACAGTGGATCTTTCTTGAATAAGTTCCTCCATTTCTTTTTGTTTTTCCTCTAACTTATTCTGAGCCTCTATGGTACAGTTTTTATTGCTATCTAACTGTACTGTTAGTCCTTCCATTTCCTTCGTTAATATGGACTCTTTTGATCGAAATTGATTTTGTTTCATAGATGAGTACTGAATTGCATGGCCTCTAAAGGCACATTTAAAACTGTCTCATACAATAAGGGGATCTGCTCTACCTATGTCGGAAAAAGTCAGTTATAAATTATTCTGTCCTAGTGCTAAACAATTTATCATCTAGTAGGCTTTGATTCAATTTCCAATATCCTCATCTACTTGGAAATTCTGTAAGAGTAATACAGTGGGGCAAAAAAGTATTTAGTCAGCCACCAATTGTGCAAGTTCTCCCACTTAAAGTATTTGGTCACCTACAAACAAGCAAGATTTCTGGCTCTCACAGACCTGTAACTTCTTCTTTAAGAGGATTCTCTGTCCTCCACTCGTTACCTGTATTAATGGCACCTGTTTGAACTTGTTATCAGTATAAAAGACACCTGTCCACAACCTCAAACAGTCACACTCCAAACTCCACTATGGCCAAGACAAAGAGCTGTCAAAGGACACCAGAAACAAAATTGTAGACCTGCACCAGGCTGGGAAGACTGAATCTGCAATAGGTAAGCAGCTTGGTTTGAAGAAATCAACTGTGGGAGCAATTATTAGGAAATGGAAGACATACAAGACCACTGATAATCTCCCTCGATCTGGGTCTCCACGCAAGATCTCACCCCGTGGGGTCAAAATGATCACAAGAACGGTGAGAAAAAATCCCAGAACCACACGGGGGGACCTAGTGAATGACCTGCAGAGAGCTGGGACCAAAGTAACAAAGCCTACCATCAGTAACACACTACGCCGCCAGGGACTCAAATCCTGCAGTGCCAGACGTGTCCTCCTGCTTAAGCCAGTACATGTCCAAGCCCGTCTGAAGTTTGCTAGAGAGCATTTGGATGATCCAGAAGATGATTGGGAGAATGTCATATGGTCAGATGAAACCAAAATATAACTTTTTGGTAAAAACTCAAATTGTCGTGTTTGGAGGACAAAGAATGCTGAGTTGCATCCAAAGAACACCATACCTACTGTGAAGCATGGGGGTGGAAGCATCATGCTTTGGGGCTGTTTTTCTGCAAAGGGACCAGGACGACTGATCCGTGTAAAGGAAAGAATGAATGGGGCCATGTATTGTGAGATTTTGAGTGAAAACCTCCTTCCATCAGCAAGGTCAATGAAGATGAAACGTGGCTGGGTGTTTCAGCATGACAATGATCCCAAACACACCGCCCGGGCAAAGAAGGAGTGGTTTCGTAAGAAGCATTTCAAGGTCCTGGAGTGGCCTAGCCAGTCTCCAGATCTTAACCCCATAGAAAATTTTTGGAGGGAGTTGAAAGTCCGTGTTGCCCAGCAACATCCCCAAAACATCACTGCTCTAGAGGAGATCTGCATGGAGGAATGGGCCAAAATACCAGCAAACAGTGTGTGAAAACCTTGTGAAGACTTACAGAAAACGTTTGACCTCTGTCATTGCCAACAAAGGGTATATAACAAAGTATTGAGATAAACTTTTGTTATTGACCAAATGCTTATTTTCCACCATAATTTGCAAATAAATTCATTAAAATCCTACAATGTGATTTTCTGGATTTTCTTTTCTAATTTTGTCTTTCATAGTTGAAGTGTACATATGATGAAAATTACAGGCCTCTCTCATCTTTTTAAGTGGGAGAACTTGCACAATTGGTGGCTGACTAAATCATTTTTTTGCCCCACTGTATATATGCCAATTATGTGATGATCCGACCACATTCTGTCCTGATGTACTGGCCTGTCTGTATCAACACCTTTTAAACTTTTGGTGCCAGAGAGAGAATGGTATAAGAAAGTAATCAAGACGACTAGCTTGATTAAGCCTCCGCCATGTATATCTCATTAGGTCAGGGTATTTAAGTCTCCATATATCCACTAATTCCAATATATTCATGACATTCATGATTTCCTTAAGTGCCTGAGGGTGATAGTTTGTAGTGTGATTTCCTTTCCGGTCCATAGAGGTATTTAAGACCGTATTAAAATCTCCTACCATAATAATAGTCTAGTGTTGCTTGTTGAGTTGATAAATTCTTAAGTTTCAAAGAAACTTTAATCATCATTATTTGGTCCGTTAAGGTTAATAAGCCATATCTGTTTATTGTCCAATAACACATTTAAAATGATCCACCTACCTTGATGATTTGCACATTTGGATCAAAATGACTGTTATTTAAAACCCCTTTTGAATTTCTTTGCCCATGGGAGAAATGTATTTATCCCCCCCCAGTCCTTTTTCCACAAAACTTCATCTAAAATTGTTGAAGGAGTTTCTTGTAAAAAATAGATAATATATTCCTTCTCTTTTAGCCAGGTAAATACTGATCGTCTTCTCTTATTTGCCATTACAGTTGTAACTGGCTATACTTATTTCACCACTTACCATAATGAGACAACTTACAATTCTATTTATCCAAATATATGTTTGCAAACGTACCATTAAAAAGTACCATGATGATTGAGTGTCTATTCAGCTGTTCCATGATATCTGCTTTGCTACTAAAAAACCTCCAATTGGTCCCCACTATTCCACCCTCTAAAGGCCCTCCTCATCCCGAGTTGGGTTGTCATCCCAATGCCCGGCAGACCGCCCCCGCCCCCCCGTATCCCAGAGCCCTGAAAAGACTGGGTTCCATCCTTCGAAAAGAGCATCCAGTGCCATTTACAGAACAGAAGGAGATCATCCACGAAATGCATTTCCATCACCCTCATCTCCATTTGTATTATATATAGCAATCAAAAAAAAAAAAAAATATATATATTTAAAAAAAATACTGTTACTTAATTTCCGTAATTAGCTATTAATATATGTAGTAATGGAGACAATTTATGCGAAGGATTTTACCTCTCACCAGTCTCACCATTACCAAAATTACATTATTGCAAGCAATCATTACATTAGCAAACAGTTATTGTGAATCATCCTATATTGTCCCTAACATATTTTACTCCTTTGCAACAGTTGTGTGATACGCACATACCCCCACACACTCATACACACTCAACCCTTTCCCCCCACACAACCATAGGCTCACATTCTCAACAGTTGCACCATCCCAGAGCCCAACTCAAGAAAGGTCCTGATTTACAAATGCATTTACAGTTGCAGCTGTATGAGAAGGTCTGCAAGACCGTGCAGAAAAAAATGGGCAGAAATGGAGAGATTTTATTAACCATTGTCACATCCTAGATGATGTGTTTTCCCTGAAACCCCCACAACACAGTCCCCCGTATTTACCATATTCCCTGAAACCCCCACAACACAGTCCCCCGTATTGACCATATTCCCTGAAACCCCCACAACACAGTCCCCCGTATTGACCATATTCCCTGAAACCCCCACAACACAGTCCCCCTTAGTGACCATATTCCCTGAAACACCCACAACACAGTCCCCCGTAGTGACCATATTCCCTGAAACCCCCACAACACAGTCCCCCAGTATTGACCATATTCCCTGAAACCCCCACAACACAGTCCCCAGTATTGACCATATTCCCTGAAACCCCCACAACACAGTCCCCCAGTATTGACCATATTCCCTGAAACACCCACAACACAGTCCCCCTTAGTGACCATATTCCCTGAAACACCCACAACACAGTTCACCGTATTGAACATAATCACAACCATCTCCATGCAGTCAGACTTTTGATTTTGTGCCACCAGGGCCACAATAATATACCCCCTCTCTGAATGTCCGAGTGTGACCCCCTCCCCATGGGTTACTGCAGCTAGTGTTGCCAGCACTGCCTCTGCCTGGGTGGGGGCACCCCACCGGAATCCCCACCGGCTAGGTACAAGGTCGTCAATGTTATCATTAGCAGCTTTGAGAATTTCCTTGTATAGTAAATCAAATCAAAGTTTGTCACGTGCGCTGAATACAACAGGTGTAGGAGACCTTACAGTGAAATGCTGAATACAACAGGTGTAGTAGACCTCACAGTGAAATGCTGAATACAACAGGTGTAGTAGACCTCACAGTGAAATGCTGAATACAACAGGTGTAGACCTCACAGTGAAATGCTGAATACAACAGGTGTAGTAGACCTTACAGTGAAATGCTGAATACAACAGGTGTAGTAGACCTTACAGTGAAATGCTGAATACAACAGGTGTAGTAGACCTTACAGTGAAATGCTGAATACAACAGGTGTAGTAGACCTTACAGTGAAATGCTGAATACAACAGGTGTAGTAGACCTTACAGTGAAATGCTGAATACAACAGGTGTAGTAGACCTTACAGTGAAATGCTGAATACAACAGGTGTAGTAGACCTTACAGTGAAATGCTGAATACAACAGGTGTAGTAGACCTTACAGTGAAATGCTGAATACAACAGGTGTAGACCTCACAGTGAAATGATGAATACAACAGGTGTAGTAGACCTCACAGTGAAATGCTGAATACAACAGGTGTAGTAGACCTCACAGTGAAATGATGAATACAACAGGTGTAGTAGACCTCACAGTGAAATGATGAATACAACAGGTGTAGTAGACCTCACAGTGAAATGATGAATACAACAGGTGTAGTAGACCTCACAGTGAAATGCTGAATACAACAGGTGTAGTAGACCTCACAGTGAAATGCTGAATACAACAGGTGTAGTAGACCTTACAGTGAAATGCTGAATACAACAGGTGTAGTAGACCTTACAGTGAAATGCTGAATACAACAGGTGTAGTAGACCTCACAGTGAAATGCTGAATACAACAGGTGTAGTAGACCTTACAGTGAAATGCTGAATACAACAGGTGTAGTAGACCTTACAGTGAAATGCTGAATACAACAGGTGTAGTAGACCTTACAGTGAAATGATGAATACAACAGGTGTAGACCTTACAGTGAAATGATGAATACAACAGGTGTAGTAGACCTCACCAGTGAAATGCTGACTACAACAGGCATAGACCTCACAGTGAAATGCTGACTACAACAGGTGTAGTAGACCTTACAGTGAAATGATGAATACAACAGGTGTAGACCTTACAGTGAAATGATGAATACAACAGGTGTAGTAGACCTCACAGTGAAATGCTGAATACAACAGGTGTAGACCTTACAGTGAAATGCTGACTACAACAGGTGTAGTAGACCTTACAGTGAAATGCTGACTACAACAGGTGTAGTAGACCTCACAGTGAAATGCTGAATACAACAGGTGTAGTAGACCTCACAGTGAAATGCTGAATACAACAGGTGTAGTAGACCTCACAGTGAAATGCTGAATACAACAGGTGTGGTAGACCTCACAGTGAAATGCTGAATACAACAGGTGTAGTAGACCTCACAGTGAAATGCTGAATACAACAGGTGTAGTAGACCTCACAGTGAAATGCTGAATACAACAGGTGTAGTAGACCTTACAGTGAAATGCTGAATACAACAGGTGTAGTAGACCTTACAGTGAAATGCTGAATACAACAGGTGTAGTAGACCTCACAGTGAAATGCTGAATACAACAGGTGTAGGTAGACCTTACAGTAAAATGCTGACTACAACAGGTGTAGACCTCACAGTGAAATACTTACTTACAGGCTCTAACCAATAGTGTGGGAAAAATAGTGTGTGTGTGTGTAGGTAAGTAAGTAAAGAAATAAAATAACAGTAAAAAGATATTTGAAAATGACAGTAGCAAGGCTATTAACAGTCAGGCTTATTAAGGTAGTATTTACATGTAGGTATCGTTAAAGTGACTATGCATATATGATGAACAGAGAGTAGCAGTAGCGTAAAAAGAGGGGTTGGCTCTCTTTGGCTTTGCAGGACCAACTCTGCCAAGCAGGCTCAGAATCGTGAGGGGGCAGTGCTGCTCCTGGTCTCTGACTGCATTTTGGCTGCATACAGACTGCTTACAGCAGGCCCATAAAACAGTTAGGGACTTCTCCTTAGTATCTGGGTCATTCAGGTGGGTGTCTAGGGTATAGGGTCATGGACCGTACCATTAAAACAGGACTTCTCCTTAGTATCTGGGTCATTCAGGTGGGTGTCTAGGGTATAGGGTCATGGACCGTACCATTAAAACAGGACTTCTCCTTAGTATCTGGGTCATTCAGGTGGGTGTCTAGGGAATAGGGTTGTGGACCGTACCATTAAAACAGGACTTCTCCTTAGTATCTGGGTCGTTCAGGTGGGTGTCTAGGAAATAGGGTTGTGGACCGTACCATTAAAACAGGACTTCTCCTTAGTATCTGGGTCATTCAGGTGGGTGTCTAGGAAATAGGGTTGTGGACCGTACCATTAAAACAGGACTTCTCCTTAGTATCTGGGTCATTCAGGTGGGTGTCTAGGAAATAGGGTTGTGGACCGTACCATTAAAACAGGACTTCTCCTTAGTATCTGGGTCATTCAGGTGGGTGTCTAGGAAATAGGGTTGTGGACCGTACCATTAAAACAGGACTTCTCCTTAGTATCTGGGTCATTCAGGTGGGTGTCTAGGGTATAGGGTTGTGGACCGTACCATTAAAACAGGACTTCTCCTTAGTATCTGGGTCATTCAGGTGGGTGTCTAGGGAATAGGGTTGTGGACCGTACCATTAAAACAGGACTTCTCCTTAGTATCTGGGTCATTCAGGTGGGTGTCTAGGGAATAGGGTCATGGACCGTACCATTAAAACAGGACTTCTCCTTAGTATCTGGGTCATTCAGGTGGGTGTCTAGGGAATAGGGTTGTGGACCGTACCATTAAAACAGGACTTCTCCTTAGTATCTGGGTCATTCAGGTGGGTGTCTAGGGAATAGGGTCATGGACCGTACCATTAAAACAGGACTTCTCCTTAGTATCTGGGTCATTCAGGTGGGTGTCCAGGGAATAGGGTTGTGGACCGTACCATTAAAACAGGACTTCTCCTTAGTATCTGGGTCATTCAGGTGGGTGTCTAGGGAATAGGGTCATGGACCGTACCATTAAAACAGGACTTCTCCTTAGTATCTGGGTCATTCAGGTGGGTGTCTAGGGAATAGGGTTGTGGACCGTTCCATCAATATAGGATCATAAATAAATACATTAGAAATAATTTATTTAAAAAATGTAGTTCCCCATGATAGGACAATAAATAAATAAGACGTATAATTCATTATAAAAAGTATATCCATCATCTGAACAACATTGAAAGCTCTCCCACACCCCCTCTCACAGCAATAAATTGGTTCTGGGATATGCAACCATTTCCTTTCTCACTCAACGCCACACTTTCCCAAACATAAAAAAACACACCATCCATCCACACATACTGTGCCTTCTGTTTACTGAGTTTTTATCTTCACCATGTTGAATTAGTGCTTTTGTCTTCCAATTAGTTATATTTGAAGATGTATAGAAAAGCTATATTTTTTAATCCATAACCGGGCAAGAATTGTGTTTTATTATTTTCCTCATCTATGAGAACTTGGTAATTATTTAAATAACCATGGAGTAGTCTTTGTGTCTCTGAACAACTGGTTATCAATATATCGTTTATCAACGACGAGAGCTACTCGTTTACCTTTTAATTTATTTTCCTTGAAAATTGGGTACAGAACTTTACGCCATTCTGCAATTTCCTTCGGGAACTGGTCAATCATGCCAATTTTGGTCCCAGCAAGTCTTTTACCCAGGCGTTTAACCATTATTTTATCTTTAAATGAAGCAAATTTGGCAGCGATTGGGCGTTCATACCTCTGCCCTCACTGTCCGAAGCAGTGTACACGTTCGAGTTGGATTTTGTCAATAGCTTAAATAAAGGTGAAATTAAAAAATGAAAAAATAATAATCATAGTCATTGTATTAGTGGAAATGGTATTACCATCAATAAGGCATCAATAGTAGTAGTAGTAATATTAGTGGAAATGGTGTTACCATTAACATCAATATTATTATTATTAGTAGTAGTAGGCATCAAAAACCTCTGCCCCTAGCTGTGCCCTGGACACCATATGTGAGTTGATTGCCCCTCATCTATCTTCTGAGCTCGTGCTGCTAGGTGACCTAAACTGGGACATGCTTAACACCCCGGCCATCCTACAATCTAAGCTTGATGCCCTCAATCTCACACAAATGATCAATGAACCTACCAGGTACAACCCCAAATCCGTAAGCATGGGCACCCTCTTAGATGTCATCCTAACTAACTCGCCCTCCAAATACACCTGAGCTGCAAAATCTGTACCCCTACAAATCAGCCGGGCTAGACAATCTGGACCCTCTCTTTCTAAATCTATCTGCCGAAATTGTTACTATTACTAGCTTGTTCAACCTCTCTTATCGCCTGAGATTCCCATAGATTGGAAAGCTGCCGCGGTCATCCCCCTCTTCAAAGCGGGAGACACTCTAGAACCAAACTGCTACAGACCTATATCTATTCTACCCTGCCTTTCTAAGGTCTTTGAAAGCCAAGTTAAGAAACAGATTACCGACCACTTCGAATCTCACCATACCTTCTCCGCTATGCAATCTGGTTTCAGAGCTGGTCATGGGTGCACCTCAGCCACGCTCAAGGCCCTAAATTATTATTATCATCGACCTGGCCAAGGCTTTCAACTCCGTCAATTACAACATTTTTATTGGCAGACTCAACAGCCTTGGTTTCTCAAATGGCTGCCTCGCTTGGTTCACCAACTACTTCTCCGATGGAGTTCAGTATGTCAAATCGGAGGGCCTGTTGTCCGGACCTCTGGCAGTCTCTATGGGGGTGCCACAGGGTTCAAATCTCGGGCCGACTCTCCTCTCTGTATACATCAATGATGTCACTCTCGCTGCTGGCGATTCTTTGATCCACCTCTACGCAGATGACAGCATTCTGTATACCTCTGGCCCTTCTTTGGACACTTAACTAACCTCCAGATGAGCTTCAATGCCATACAACTCTCCTTCTGTGGCCTCCAACTGCTTTTAAATGCAAGTAATTCTAAATGCATGCTCTTCAACCGATCGCTGCCCGCACCTGCCCGCCCATCCAGCATCACTACTCTGGACAGCTCTGACTTAGAATATGTGGACAACTACAAATACCTAGGTGTCTGTTAGACTGTAAACTCTTCACATTAAACATATCCAATCCAAAATTAAATCTAGAATCGGCTTCCTATTTCGCAACAAAGCATCCTTCACTCATGCTGCCAAACATACCCTTGTAAAACTGACCATCCTACCAATCCTTGACTTCGGCAATGTCATTTACAAAATAGCCTCCAACACTCTACTCAACAAACTGGATGCAGTCTATCACAGTGCCATCCGTTTTGTCACCAAAGCCCCATATACTACCCACCACTGCGACCTGGGTTCTCTCGTTGGCTGGCCTTCGCTTCATACTCGTCGCCAAACCCACTGGCTCCAGGTCAACTACAAGTCTCTGCTAGGTAAAGCCCCTCCTTATCTCAGCTCACTGGTCACCATAGCAGCACGCACTCGTAGCACGCGCTCCAGCAGGTATATCTCACTGGTCACCCCCAAAGCCATCTCTTCCTTTGTCTGCCTCTCCTTACAGTTCTGTGCTGCCAATGACTGGAACGAACTGCAAGAATCTCTGAAGCTAGAGACTCTTACCTCCCTCACTAGCTTTAAGCACCAGCTGTCAGAGCAGCTCACAGATACTGTATTTATTTATCTTGCTCCTTTGCACCCCAGTATCTCTTGCTATATATTGTAATTACTTCGCCACCATGGCATATTTATTGCCTTATCTCACCTCATTTGCACATGCTGTTTATATATTTTTCTATTGTATTATTGACTGTATGCTTGTTTATTCCATGTGTAACTCTGTGTTGTTGTATGTGTCGAACTGCTTTGCTTTATCTTGGCCAGGTCATAGTTGTAAATGAGAACTTGTTCTCAACTAGCCTACCTGGTTAAATAAAGGTGAAATAAATAATAAATATAAATAAAATAATAGTTGTTGTATTAGTGGGAATGGTATTACCATTAACATTAATAAGGCATCAATAATAGTTGTTGTATTAGTGGGAATGGTATTACCATTAACATTAATAAGGCATCAATAATAGTTGTTGTATTAGTGGGAATGGTATTACCATTAACATTAATAAGGCATCAATAATAGTTGTTGTATTAGTGGGAATGGTATTACCATTAACATTAATAAGGCATCAATAATAGTTGTAGTAGTTGTGGAAAAGCTGCCTGTGGGGTAAAGCTGTCTGCCATCCTGGACCTCTACACCAGGCAGTGTCAGAGGAAGGCCCTAAAAATTGTCAAAGACCCCAGCCACCCCAGTCATAGACTGTTCTCTCTACTACCACATGGCAAGCAGTACTGGAGTGCCAAGTCTAGGACAAAAAGGTTTCTCAACAGTTTTTACAGGAAATCAAATGGCTACCCGGACTATTTGCATTGTGTGCCTCCCCCAAGCCCTCTTTTACGCTGCTGCTACTCTCTGTTTATCATATATGCATAGTCACTTTAACTATACATTCATGTACATACTACCTCAATCAACCTGACTAATTTCTCGCTCTCAAATTATTTTTTTGACGCTCTGTTTTTCATTGTCTCCTTATATGGCTGTGAAAGCGCCACGAATTAGCCTGCCCTTTCTATCGTTTCTCCAAGTTGTCTGCAGCATTGTGACGTATTTGTAGGCATATCATTGGAAGATTGGCCATAAGAGACTACATTTACCACGTGTCCGCCCGGTGTCCTTTGTTGAAATTGTTGCGTAATCTCCAAGCTGCTCGCATTCATCCATGTGATTGAGAGAGAGAGGAGACTTCCAGAAATGATATATCATGAAGAGATATGTGAAAAACACCTTGAGGATTGATTCTAAACGTTTACCATGTTTCAGTCGATATTATGGAGTTAATGTGGAAGAAAGTTTGGCGTTTGGATGAATTAATTTTCGTTTTTTTTTGGTAGCCAAACATGACGCAGAAAACGGACCGATTTCTCCTGCACAAATAATCTTTCAGGAAAAACTGAACAAAGGTAAATTATTTTATTTGAATGGTTCTGGTTTTTGTGAAAATGTTGCCTGCTAAATGCTAACGCTAAATGCTAATGCTAGCTATCAATACTGTTACACAAATGCTTGTTTTGCTATGGTCGAGAAGCATATTTTTGAAAATCTGAGATGACAGTGTTGTTAACAAAAGGCTAAGCTTGAGAGCAAATAGATTAATTTCATTTCATTTGCAATTTTCATGAATAGTTAACGTTGCGTTATGGTAATGAGCTTGAGGCTGTAGTCACGATCCCGGATCCGGGATGGCTCGACGCAAGAAGTTAACAAAGTCTACCTACGGGTAGTGTATGCCCATGGGCGACTTGTCTTGGTTTCCCCTTTTCCCACCAGGAATCAAACACCATAACCAAAACAATACTCACAGGTGATGACAAAGTGCTATGGAGGTGCTCAAACAAAAGAGAGGTTAATACACAAAGAGAGAGTGAAACACAGAGACCTACAGACATGGCATTTACAGAGAGATTGAGCTCTAGAGCAAACAACTGATGGGGTTTTTAAACCAAGGGAAAATAACTGTGATTGGGTAGGAAACAGGAGGAGGTGTGTCTTCTGATTGGTGACTGATTGGGGAGTGATGATTTTCACCTGTGAGGGGAGAAGGAGAGAAAACAACACAGGATACACATACACACAGACACAGGATACCTGTATCCGTAACTCTCCCACCCTTAAAAGAGCAACCCTAGGGATTGCGACCACAGTACAATGAATAGCCCTAACCCTATCTGACTCCTTCTCTCTTTTTGGACTCTCCAGTCTCACTGTGACTCTCTCTTTCTCTCTGGACTCTCCAGTCTCTCTCTGTCTCTCTCTCTCTTTCTGGACTCGTCAGTCTCTCTCTCTCTTTCTGGACTCTCCAGTCTCTCTCTGACTCTCTCTCTCTCTCTCTGGACTCTCCAGTCTCTCTCTGACTCTCTCTCTCTCTCTCTTTCTGGACTCTCCAGTCTCTCTCTCTGACTCTCTCTCTCTTTCTGGACTCTCCAGTCTCTCTCTGACTCTCTGCTTCTCTCTTTCTGGACTCTCCAGTCTCTCTCTGACTCTCTGCCTCTCTCTTTCTGGACTCTCCATTCTCTCTCTGACTCTCTGTCTTTCTCTGTTACTCTCTCTCTGCCTCTCTCTTTCTCTCTGGACTCTCCAGTCTCTCTCTGACTCTCTCTCTTTCTGGACTCTCCAGTCTCTCTCTCTGACTCTCTCTCTTTCTGGACTCTCCAGTCTCTCTCTGACTCTCTCTCTTTCTGGACTCTCCAGTCTCTCTCTGACTCTCTCTCTCTCTTTCTGGATTCTCCAGTCTCTCTCTGACTCTCTCTCTCTCTTTCTGGACTCTCCAGTATCTCTCTCTCTTTCTGGACTCTCCATTCTCTCTCTCTGACTCTCTGTCTTTCTCTGGTACTCTCTCTCTGACTCTCTCTTTCTCTCTGGACTCTCCAGTCTCTCTCTGACTCTCTCTCTCTTTCTGGACTCTCCAGTCTCTCTCTGCCTCTCTCTCTCTTTCTGGACTCTTCAGTCTCTCTCTCTGACTCTCTCTCTTTCTGGACTCTTCAGGCTCTCTCTGACTCTCTCTCTCTTTCTGGAATATCCAGTCTCTCTCTGCCTCTCTCTTTCTCTCTGGACTCTCCAGTCTCTCTCTGACTCTCTCTGCCTCTCTCTTTCTGGACTCTCCAGTCTCTCTCTGCCTCTCTCTCTCTCTCTCTCTCTCTCTCTCTCTCTCTCTCTCTCTCTCTCTCTCTCTTTCCAGTACTCCCCTTTGCTCAATTCAATTAAACTCAAAGGGCTTTATTGGCATAGGAAGCATATGCTTACTTTGCCAAGGCAAGTGCAATAGATAATAAAAAGTGAAATAAACATGAACAGTAAACATTGCACTCATAAAAGTTTCATAAGAATAGAGACATTTCACATCGATTAACAAAACATTTGGTTTTTAAATAACTAATTGACCGACGTCGGTTCAATTATTTGAATTCCATATAATTCGTTTTTTTCTTCTTCTGTGAGCTCAATGTGCACATTGCACAGTTTCTCTAGAGATAAATCAGATCCAGTCTGAACTGTGTGATGTAGTAGGGAGTTGTGGTTTCTCTAGAGATAAATCAGATCCAGTCTGAACTGTGTGATGTAGTAGGGAGTTGTAGTTTCTCTAGAGATAAATTAGATCCAGTTTGAACTGTGTGATGTAGTAGGGAGTTGTAGTTTCTCTAGAGATAAATTAGATCCAGTTTGAACTGTGTGATGTAGTAGGGAGTTGTGGTTTCTCTAGAGATAAATCAGATCCAGTCTGAACTGTGTGATGTAGTAGGGAATTGTAGTTTCTCTAGAGATTAATCCGATCCAGTCTGAACTGTGTGATGTAGTAGGGAGTTGTAGTTTCTCTAGAGATTAATCAGATCCAGTCTGAACTGTGTGATGTAGTAGGGAGTTGTGGTTTCTCTAGAGATAAATCAGATCCAGTCTGAACTGTGTGATGTAGTAGGGAGTTGTAGTTTCTCTAGAGATAAATTAGATCCAGTTTGAACTGTGTGATGTAGTAGGGAGTTGTAGTTTCTCTAGAGATAAATTAGATCCAGTTTGAACTGTGTGATGTAGTAGGGAGTTGTGGTTTCTCTAGAGATAAATCAGATCCAGTCTGAACTGTGTGATGTAGTAGGGAGTTGTGGTTTCTCTAGAGATAAATCAGATCCAGTCTGAACTGTGTGATGTAGTAGGGAATTGTAGTTTCTCTAGAGATTAATCAGATCCAGTCTGAACTGTGTGATGTAGTAGGGAGTTGTGGTTTCTCTAGAGATAAATCAGATCCAGTCTGAACTGTGTGATGTAGTAGGGAGTTGTAGTTTCTCTAGAGATAAATCAGATCCAGTCTGAACTCTGTGATGTAGTAGGGAATTGTAGTTTCTCTAGAGATTAATCAGATCCAGTCTGAACTGTGTGATGTAGTAGGGAGTTGTGGTTTCTCTAGAGATAAATCAGTGTGAACTGTGTGACAGGCCAATATTCTACATGGGTGTTATCACCGTCAGCCAGGCAGGTCTTTGATACCATTCAGCCAGTCAGTCAGTCAGTCAGTCGGTCAGCCAGTCAAACAGTCAGCCAGTCAGTCAGCAAGTCAGTCAGCCAGTCAGTCAGCCAGCTAGCACTATCAGTCAGCCAGTCAGCCATTCAGTCAGTCAGTCAGTCCAGGAGTCAGCCAGCCAGCACTATCAGCCAGCCAGTCAGTCATCCAGACAGTCAGCCAGCCAGTTAGTCACTCAGCCAGCCAGTCAGTCCAGGAGTCAGCCAGCCAGCACTATCAGCCAGCCAGTCAGTCAGTCCAGGAGTCAGCCAGCCAGCCAGTCAGTCAGTCAGTCCAGGAGTCAGCCAGCCAGCACTATCAGCCAGCCAGTCAGTCAGTCCAGGAGTCAGCCAGCCAGCCAGTCAGTCCAGGAGTCAGCCAGCCAGCCAGCACTATCAGCCAGCCAGTCAGTCAGTCCAGGAGTCAGCCAGCCACTCAGTCAGTCAGTCAGTCAGTCTTTATCTGAGATTAGAGAAGAAGGGAGTCAGTGGCCATGCTCTGCCTAGGTGACAACACCCAGAGCTCCGTTGACATTCACTCAGCGTGACGCAGCTTGATGAATAGGTCTGTTTAGCCAGCCCCTCCCCCTATACCTGGGGTTGGTGCTGACCTGGGTCCTGTTCATTACGTATCAAATCTAAAAAAAACACTGAGACACGGAATGACTCCAAGAACTGCTCTTTTTGTGTTGCAAAATGTTTTGTTACTGTGTGCATTAATGAATAGAACACTGATCATGTTCACCAGGTTTCCACCAGGTGTATGCTTTACCAGCCTGGTTTGTGATCCTTCAGTGTCTCATTTTCTATCCTTCCTGCTTTGTGACTGTGGTGGTGGCAGAGGCAGTAGGAGAGAGGAGGGAGACCCCAGTGTTTCTAGTCTGATTGGAAAAAGGCTGTCACACAGTAAAGGACGCCTAGCTGCTGTTTTTAGGACGCGCTGTCTCACAAGCTTAGAGCACCAGTCAGTCAAGTCTAGAGGACTATAAGTCTCTCCCACCACCTAGTGATGTATACCATGTTGTTCTACAGCATGTAGGAGGGTAGGTCTGAAGTGGTCCAGATAACGTTCACTAGGCTGGTAGGAGGGTAGGAGGGTAAACAAACGTACAGTCAATAACACAATAGAAAAGTCTATATACAGTGTGTGCAAATGAGGTAAGATTAGGGATGTAAGGCAATAAATAGGCCATAGTGGCAAAATAATTACAATTTAGCGAATAAACACTGGAGTGATAGATGTGCAGAAGATGAATGTGCAAGTAGAGATACTGGGGTGCTAGGAAGCAACAAAAAAAACAATATGGGGATGAGGTAGTTGGGTGGGCTATTTACAGATGGGCTATGTACAGCTGCAGTGATCTGTGAGCTCTGACAGCTGATGCTCAAAGTTAGTGAGGGAAATATGAGTTTCCAGCTCCAGTGATTTTGCTGTTGCTTCCAGTCATTGGCAGCAGAGAACTGGAAGGAAAGGCGGCCAAAGGAGGAATTGGCTTTGGGGGTGACCAGGGAAATATACCTTCTGGAGCGCGTGCTATGGGTGGGTGCTGCTATGGTGACCAGTGAGCTGAGATAAGGCGGGGCTTTACCTAGCAAAGACTTGTAGATGACCTGGAGCCAGTGGGTTTGGCGACTAATATGATGCAAGAGCCAGCCAATGAGAGCATACAGGTCGCAGTGGGTAGTACATGGGGCTTTGGTGACAAAACAGATGGCACTGTGATAGACTGCATCCGATTTGCTGAGTAGAGTGTTGGAGGCTATTTTGTAAATGACATCGCCGAAGTGAAGGATCTGTAATATAGTCAGTTTTACGAGGGTATGTTTGGCAGCATGAGTGAAGGATGCATGGTTGCAAAATAGGAAGCCGATTCTAAGACTCTTCTCCCTGTCTTGAGGATGTGTCAGGTCTTTCTAACTATTACAGACTACAAAGGGAAGCACAGTCAAGAGCTGCCCAGTGACATGAGCCTACCAGACGAGCTAAATAACTTCTATGCTCGCTTCGATGCAAGTAACACTGAAACATGCATGATATCATCCTGACTAGAGGTCGACCGATTAATGGGAATGGCCGATTAATTAGGGCTAATTTCAAGTTTTCATAACAATCGGAAATCGGTATTTTTGGGCGCCGATTTTGCCGATTTTTATAATGTCATTTACACATTTATTTCATCTTTATTTAACTAGGCAAGTCAGTTAAGAACACATTCTTATTTTCAATGACAGATTTTTACCTTGTCAGCTCGGGGGATCCAATCTTGCAACCTTACAGTTAACTAGTCCAATGCTCTAACCACCTGCCTCATGAGGAGCCTGCCTGTTACGCGAATGCAGTAAGCCAAGGTAAGTTGCTAGCTAGCATTAACGTTATCTTATAAAAAACAATCAATCAACGACTGTTGTTGCTCCAATGTGTACTTAACCATAAACATCAATGCACAAGTATATATTTTTAAACCTGTATATTTAGCTAAAAGAAATCCAGGTTAGCATGATGAAGACAGCTTGGCTGTCGAAACGTTGGTATTAAATTTTGAGTCTCCAAGAGTGTGCGGCTTTCTTTTATTTTCAAGCAGGCAATATTTACCACTGAAATTGTGTCACTTCTCTTGCGTTCATTGCACGCAGAGTCAGGGTATATGCAACAGTTTGGGCCGCTTTGCGAACTAATTTGCCAGTATTTTACGTAATTATGAAATAACATTGAAGGTTGTGCAATGTAACAGGAATATTTAGACTCATGGATGCCACCCGTTAGATAAAATACGGAATGGAATAAATTTTTGTTTTCGAGGTGATAGATTCCAGGATTTGACCTAAGGCTCGTATTTCTGTGTGTTTAAATCAAATAAAAAAATGAAATCAAATGTATTTGTCACATACACATGGTTAGCAGATGTTAATGCGAGTGTAGCGAAATGCTTGTGCTTCTAGTTCTGACAATGCAGTAATAACCAACGAGTAATCTAACCTAACAATTCCAAAACTACTACCTTATTATACACACAAGTGTAAAGGGATAAAGAATATGTACATAAAGATATATGAATAAGTGATGGTACAGAACGGCATAGGCAAGATGCAGTAGATGGTATCGAGTACAGTATATACAGTGGGGCAAAAAAGTATTTAGTCAGCCACCAATTGTGCAAGTTCTCCCACTTAAAAAGATGAGAGAGGCCTGACAATGATCCCAAACACACGGCCCGGGCAATGAAGGAGTGGCTTCGTAAGAAGCATTTCAAGGTCCTGGAGTGGCCTAGCCAGTCTCCAGATCTCAACCCCATAGAAAATCTTTGGAGGGAGTTGAAAGTCTGTGTTGCCCAGCAACAGCCCCAAAACATCACTGCTCTAGAGGAGATCTGCATGGAGGAATGGGCCAAAATACCAGCAACAGTGTGTGAAAACCTTGTGAAGACTTACAGAAAACGTTTGATCTCTGTCATTGCCAACAAAGGGTATATAACAAAGTATTGAGATAAACTTTTGTTATTGACCAAATACTTATTTTCCACCATAATTTGCAAATAAATTCATAAAAAATCCTACAATGTGATTTTCTGGATTTTTTTTCTCATTCTGTCTGTCATAGTTGAAGTGTACCTATGATGAAAATTACAGGCCTCTCTCATCTTTTTAAGTGGGAGAACTTGCACAATTGGTGGCTGACTAAATACTTTTTTGCCCCACTGTACATGTGAGATGTAGAGTATGTAAACATTATATTAAGTAGCATTGTTTAAAGTGGCTAGTGATATATTTTACATCAATTTCCATCAATTCCCATTATTAAAGTGGCTGGAGTTGAGTGTGTGTTAGTGGTGGCTGTTTAACAGTCTGATGGCCTTGAGATAGAAGCTGTTTTTCAGTCTCTCGGTCCCTGCTTTGATGCACCTGTGCTGACCTCACCTTCTGGATGATAGCGGGGTGAACAGGCAGTGGCTCGGGTGGTTGTTGTCCTTGATGAATTTTATGGCCTTCCTGTGACATCGGGTGGTGTAGGTGTCCTGGAGGGCAGGTAGTTTGCCCCCGGTGATGCGTTGTGCAGACCTCACTACCCTCTGGAGAGCCTTACGGTTGTGGGCGGAGCAGTTGCCATACCAGGCGGTGATACAGCCCGACAGGATGCTCTCGATTGTGCATCTGTAGAAGTTTGTGAGTGCTTTTGGTGACAAGCCAAATTTATTCAGCCTCCTGAGGTTGAAGAGGCGCTGCTGTGCCTTCTTCATAACGCTGTCTGTGTGGGTGGACCAATTCAGTTTGTCTGTGATGTGTATGCCGAGGAACTTAAAACTTGCTACCCTCTCCACTACTGTTCCATCGATGTGGATAGGGGGGTGTTCCCTCTGCTTTTTCCTGAAGTCCACAATCATCTCCTTAGTTTTGTTGACGTTGAGTGTGAGGTTATTTTCCTGACACCACACTCCGAGGGCCCTCACCTCCTCCCTGTAGGCCGTCTCGTCGTTGTTGGTAATCAAGCCTACCACTGTTGTGTCGTATGCAAAATAGATGATTAAGTTGGAGGCGTGCATGGCCACGCAGTCGTGGGTGAACAGGGAGTACAGGAGAGGGCTCAGAACGCACCCTTGTGGGGCCCCAGTGTTGAGGTTCAGCGGGGTGGAGATGTTGTTACCTACCCTGACCACCTGGGGGCGGCCCGTCAGGATGTCCAGGACCCAGTTGCACAGGGCGGGGTCGAGACCCAGGGTCTCGAACTTGATGACGAGTTTGGAGGGTACTATGGTGTTAAATGCTGAGCTGTAGTCGATGAACAGCATTCTCACATAGGTATTCCTTTTGTCCAGATGGGTTAGGGCAGTGTGCAGTGTGGTTGAGATTGCATCGTCTGTGGACCTATTTGGGCAGTTAGCAAATTGGAGTGGGTCTAGGGTGTCAGGTAGGGTGGAGGTGATATGGTCCTTGACTAGTCTCTCAAAGCACTTCATGTTGACGGAAGTGAGTGCTACGGGGCGGTAGTCGTTTAGCTCAGTTACCTTAGCTTTCTTGGGAACAGGGACAATGGTGGCCCTCTTGAAGCATGTGGGAACAGCAGACTGGGATAAGGGTTGATTGAATATGTCCGTAAACACACTAGCCAGCTGGTCTGCGCATGCTCTGAGGACGCGGCTGGGGATGCCGTCTGGGCCTGCAGTCTTGCGAGGGTTAACACGTTTAAATGTTTTACTCACGTCGGCTGCAGTGAAGGAGAGTCTGCATGTTTTGGTTGCGGGCCGTGTCAGTGGCACTGTATTGTCCTCAAAGCAGGCAAAAAAGTTATTTAGTCTGCCTGGGAGCAAGACATCCTGGTCTGTGACGGGGCTGGTTTTCTTTTTGTAATCCGTGATTGACTGTAGACTGTAGACCCTGCCACATACCTTTTGTGTCTGAGCCGTTGAATTGCGACTCTACTTTGTCTCTATACTGACGCTTAGCTTGTTTGATTGCCTTGCGGAGGGAATAGCTACACTGTTTGTATTCGGTCATGTTTCCGGTCACCTTGCCCTGGTTAAAAGCAGTGGTTCGCGGTTTCAGTTTCACGCGAATGCTGCCATCAATCCACGGTTTCTGGTTTGGGAATGTTTTAATGGTTGCTATGGGAACGACATCTTCAATGCACTGTCTAATGAAATCGCTCACCGAATCAGCGTATTTGTCAATGTTGTTGTTGGACGCAGTGCGGAAAATATCCCAGTCCACGTGATGGAAGCAGTCTTGGAGCGTGGAATCAGATTGGTCGGACCAGCGTTGAACAGACCTGAGCGGGAACTTCTTGTTTTAGCTTCTGTCTGAATGCAGGGAGCAACAAAATGGAGTCGTGGTCAGCTTTTCCGAAAGGAGGGCAGGGGAGGGCTTTATATGCGTCACGGAAGTTAGAATAGCAATGATCCAAGGTTTTACCAGCCCTGGTTGCGCAATCGATATGCTGATACAATTTAGGGAGTCTTGTTTTCAGATTAGCCTTGTTAAAATCCCCAGCTACAATGAATGCAGCCTCAGGATATGTGGTTTCCAGTTTGCAAAGAGTCAAATAAAGTTAGTTCAGAGCCATTGATGTGTCTGCTTGGGGGGGAATATATACGGCTGTGATTATAATCGAAGAGAATTCCCTTGGTAGATAATGCGGTCGACATTTGAATGTGAGGAATTCTAAATCAGGTGAACAGAAGGACATGAGTTCCTGCATGTTGTTGTGACCACACCACGTCTCGTTAACCATAAGGCAGACGCCCCCGCCGCTCTTCTTACCAGAAAGATGTTTGTTTCTGTCCAGCTGGCTGCACCAATTCCGTTAGCGTTAGCGATTCCGTTAGCGTCTCTCCAGTGAGCCATGTTTCCGTGAAGCAAAGAATGTTACAGTCTCTGATGTCTGGAATGCTACCCTTGCTCGGATTTCATCAACCTTGTTGTCAAGAGACTGGACATTGGCGAGTAGTATGCTAGGGAGTGGTGCGCGATGTGCCCGTCTCCGGAGCCTGACCAGAAGGCCGCTTCATTTCCCTCTTTTACGACGTCTTTGTTTTGGGTCGCCTGGCTGGGATCCATTCCGTTGTCCTGGGTGAAAGGCAGAACACAGGATCCATTCCGTTGTCCTGGGTGAAAGGCAGAACACAGGATCCATTCAGTTGTCCTGGGTGAAAGGCAGAACACAGGATCCATTCCGTTGTCCTGGGTGAAAGGCAGAACACAGGATCCATTCCGTTGTCCTGGGTGAAAGGCAGAACACAGGATCCATTCCGTTGTCCTGGGTGAAAGGCAGAACACAGGATCCATTCCGTTGTCCTGGGTGACAGGCAGAACACAGGATCCATTCCGTTGTCCTGGGTGACAGGCAGAACACAGGATCCGCTTCGGGAAAGTCATATTCCTGGTCGTACTGATGGTGATTTGACGTTGCTCTTATATTCAGTAGTTCTTCCCGACTGTATGTAATGAAACCTAAGATGAAACCTACCTGGGGTACCAATGTAAGAAATGACACGTAAAAAAACTAAAAACTGCATAGTTTCCTAGGACCGCGAGCAGTCTGACTGAGGGGTGGTAGGCAGCAGCAGGCTCGTAATAGTCAAAGGTATATGGTTTTAGAGTTATAATTCCTGAAATAGTTCCTTCATTATTTGACCGTTCATGTCTTATAATTCCTGTAATAAGGTCTGTGTTTCGTTCTTGAACTTGTTCAAAGAATGTCTTGGTTCCAATTCATTATTTTACCGTTCATGTCTTCCATAGAGAATGTCTTGATCTACTTCCAATAAGGTCTGTGTTTCGTTCTTAAACCATCTCTGTTCATGTCTTCCATAGAGAATGTCTTGATCTACTTCCAATAAGGTCTGTGTTTCGTTCAGGCTTAAACCACCTCTGTTCATGTCTTCCATAGAGAATGTCTTGATCTACATCAAATCTGTGTTTCGTTCAGGCTTAAACCACCTCTGCGTTGTGATACCCGTGTAGATCTCACTAGGATAAGGTAACGTTTGTCAACATATTTTCTTAAATCCACTCTACAAAAAAATGATCTTGGCTTATATTTAGCCAATATTGATCAGAGTTACCTTGTCCTATGGATATCTACAGTTATAAAATTGGCAAGGTGGTGTAAGCCTACACGAAAAACAGACCTTATTTTAAGTGAATATAAAAATATCCTATGGAATAAATGAAGGAACCGCTTTTCAGATTTTGCTAGAAGGTGTCATGGGAATTATGACTCGCACTTTGGTAGTCAATTCTTACCATGTCCATTATTAAAATAGGATTTCCTGCATATAGAAATGACAGTTTTTGTTTTCAACATTCATCACAGGTAACTTGAACTCTATTTTTATTCAAACAGTTGAGAGTATTTGTCTCCTAAGCAGACTCTTCAGTATCATTGTCACTTCAGAGCTGTGTGTGTGTGTGTGTGTGTGTGTGTGTGTGTGTGTGTGTGTGTGTGTGTGTGTGTGTGTGTGTGTGTGTGTGTGTGTGTGTGTGTGTGTGTGTGTGTGTGTGTGTGTGTGTGTGTGTGTTTTACAGATGGCAGAGAAAAGCAGAGCACCAGTGTGGGACTATTACATGGAATTGGCACCAGGGAAAGCAAGGTGTCTTATTTGTGATAAAGATGTAAGCATGGGGTCAGCAACGGCTAAATCAAAACATACCACCAACCTGTGGAATCACCTTAAGAACACCCATCCAAAAGCCCATATGTATTTTATTAAGTTAAAATAAAATTGTTCATTCAGTATTGTTGCAATTGTCATTATTACAAAAATGTGTATATATATATATATATAGATGTTAAAAATCGACCGATTAATCGGTATCTGTTTTTTTTGTCCTCCAATAATCGGCATCGGCGGTGAAAAATCATAATCGGTCGACCTCTAATCCTGACTGGTTGTTTCACTGCCTAGTATGGCAACTGCTCGGCCTCCGACCGGAAGGCACTAAAGAGGGTAGTGTGAACGGCCAAGTACATCACTGGAGCCAAGCTTCCTGCCATCCAGGACCTCTATACCAGGCGGTGTCAGAGGAAGGCCCTAAAAATGGTCAAAGACTCCAGCCGCCCTGGTCATAGCCTGTTCTCTCTGCCACTGCACGGCAAGCGGTACCGGAGCGCCAAGTCTAGGTCCAAGAGGCCTTTAAATAGCTCCTACCCCCCAAGCCGTAAGACTCCGGAACAGCTAACCAGACCATTTGCATTGCCCCCTTTCTACCCCCCCGACACACACACTGCTGCTACTCTCTGTTATTATTTATGCAAACCAATATGTGGTTGTAAGGCTGGTTGGTTATTTAGGATGCAAGGTTGAGGTTAGCTTGTGGTAAGGTGATCTCAGTCATGTCCCTCAGTCTGAGTCTCATTGGGGAGGGAGGGGGTAGAAAGGAGAATAAACTAAAGCAGCACAGTCATGATGATGTGAGGACTCGCTTTTCTGTCTGCTTGTCTTTCTGCTTGTCTGTCTGTCTGCCTGTCTGCCTACCTGTCTGTCTGTCTGGAAGTCTGCCTGCCCGTCTGTCTGTTTGCCTGTCTGCCTGCCCGTCTGTCTGTTTGCCTGTCTGCCTGCCCGTCTGTCTGTTTGCCTGTCTGCCTGCCCGTCTGTCTGTTTGCCTGTCTGCCTGCCCGTCTGTCTGTTTGCCTGTCTGCCTGCCCGTCTGTCTGTTTGCCTGTCTGCCTGCCCGTCTGTCTGTTTGCCTGTCTGCCTGCCCGTCTGTCTGTTTGCCTGTCTGCCTGGCCGTCTGTCTGTTTGCCTGTCTGCCTGGCCGTCTGTCTGTCTGCCTGTCTGCCTACCTGTCTGCCTACCTGTCTGCCTGTCTGCCTGTCCGTCTGTCTGTCTGCCTGTCTGCCTACCTGTCTGCCTACCTGTTTGCCTGTCTGCCTGGCCGTCTGTCTGTCTGCCTGTCTGCCTGCCTGTCTGCCTACCTGTCTGCCTGTCTGCCTGCCCGTCTGTCTGTTTGCCTGTCTGCCTACCTGTCTGTCTGTTTGCCTGTCTGCCTACCTGTCTGTCTGTTTGCCTGTCTGCCTGTCTGCCTACCTGTCTGTCTGTCTGTCTGTCTGCCTACCTGTCTGCCTGCCCGTCTGTCTGTTTGCCTGTCTGCCTACCTGTCTGTCTGTTTGCCTGTCTGTCTGCCTGTCTGTCTGTTTGCCTGTCTGCCTACCTGTCTGTCTGTTTGCCTGTCTGCCTACCTGTCTGTCTGTTTGCCTGTCTGTCTGCCTGTCTGTCTGTTTGCCTGTCTGCCTACCTGTCTGTCTGTTTGTCTGTCTGCCTGCCTGTCTGTCTGTTTGCCTGTCTGTCTGTCTGCCTACCTGTCTGTCTGTTTGCCTGTCTGTCTGCCTGTCTGTCTGTTTGCCTGTCTGCCTACCTGTCTGTCTGTTTGTCTGTCTGTCTGCCTGTCTGTCTGTTTGCCTGTCTGCCTACCTGTCTGTCTGTCTGTCTGTCTGTCTGTCTGCCTGCCTGTCTGTCTGTTTGCCTGTCTGCCTGGCCTCCCCCTTATAAGATGATCCCATTACATGGCAATGTGGGTTGAAGTTTGGCATTAAACATGTGGTAGACAGTCGAGGTTTAAACATGTGGTAGACAGTCGAGGTTTAAACATGTGGTAGACAGTCGAGGTTTAAACATGTGGTAGACAGTCGAGGTTTAAACATGTGGTAGACAGTCGAGGTTTAAACATGTGGTAGACAGACGAGGTTTAAACATGTGGTAGACAGTCGAGGTTTAAACATGTGGTAGACAGTCGAGGTTTAAACATGTGGTAGACAGTCGAGGTTTAAACATGTGGTAGACAGTCGAGGTTTAAACATGTGGTAGACAGTCGAGGTTTAAACATGTGGTAGACAGTCGAGGTTTAAACATGTGGTAGACAGTCGAGGTTTAAACATGTGGTAGACAGTCGAGGTTTAAACATGTGGTAGACAGTCGAGGTTTAAACATGTGGTAGACAGAGGTTTGGCAGGGACATTTTAGGTACAATTTTAGTGTGTGTGTGTGTGTAGTTTTGCATGGGGGATTTTTGGGACGTTTTAGTGTGTGTGTGTGTGTAGTTTTGCATGGGGGATTTTTGGGACGTTTTAGTGTGTGTGTGTGTGTAGTTTTGCATGGGGGATTTTTGGGACGTTTTTAGTGTGTGTATGTGTGTAGTTTTGCATGGGGGATTTTGGGACGTTTTAGTGTGTGTGTGTGTGTAGTTTTGCATGGGGATTTTTGGGACGTTTTAGTGTGTGTGTGTGTAGTTTTGCATGGGGGATTTTTGGGACGTTTTAGTGTGTGTGTGTGTGTAGTTTTGCATGGGGGATTTTTGGGACGTTTTAGTGTGTGTGTGTGTGTAGTTTTGCATGGGGGATTTTGGGACGTTTTTAGTGTGTGTGTGTGTGTGTAGTTTTGCATGGGGATTTTTGGGACGTTTTAGTGTGTGTGTGTGTGTAGTTTTGCATGGGGGATTTTTGGGACGTTTTAGTGTGTGTGTGTGTGTAGTTTTGCATGGGGGATTTTTGGGACGTTTTAGTGTGTGTGTGTGTGTAGTTTTGCATGGGGGATTTTTGGGACGTTTTAGTGTGTGACTGTGTGTCACAGGGTGATATGTGGCGGTAGAGGGTTTGGAGGCATACAGCTAGCTGGCTGTGTTTGGCTGTCTCAGTCTCCTCCTCTCCAGTCTCAGCCTCCAATCCTGGGCTTCCTCACTCTCCCTCCCTCCCTCCTCCCCTGTCAGATCACCCTGTCTCCTTTCCATCTTCCCCCCTCAGATCTTCCCTTCTCCTCTCCTTCCTCCCCCTCAGATGTCCCCTTCTCCTCTCCCTCCTCCCCCCTCAGATCTCCCCCCCCACATCTCCCCTTCTCCTCTCCTTCCTCCCCCCTCAGATCTCCCCTTCTCCTCTCCCTCCTCCCCAGTCAGATCTCCCCTTCTCCTCCCCCTCAGATCTCCCCTTCTCCTCTCCTTCCTCCCCCTCAGATCTCCCCTTCTCCTCTCCCTCCTCCCCAGTCAGATCTCCCCTTCTCCTCCCCCTCAGATCTCCCATTCTCCTCTCCTTCCTCCCCCTCAGATCTCCCCTTCTCCTCTCCTTCCCCTCCTTCCCCCAGATCACCCCTTCTCCTCTCCCTCCTCCCTCCTCATATCTCCTCTCCTTCCTCCCCCTCAGATCTCCCCTTCTCCTCTCCTTCCCCCCAGATCTCCCCTTCTCCTCTCCCTCCTCCCCAGTCAGACCTCCCCCTCAGATCTCCCCTTCTCCTCTCCTTCATCCCCCCAGATCTCCCCTTCTCCTCTCCTTCCCCCTCCTTCCCCCAGATCTCCCCTTCTCCTCTCCTACCCCTCCTTCCCCCAGATCTCCCCTTCTCCTCTCCTTCCCCCAGATCTCCCCTTCTCCTCTCCTTCATCCCCCCAGATCTCCCCTTCTCCTCTCCCTCCTCCCCCTCAGATCACCCTTTCTCCAAGGCAGTTAACCCCCAAAACAGGGAAGTTAAACCTCAAAACAAGGCAGTTGACCACCAAAACAAGGCAGTTACCCCCTCAAAACAAGGCAGTTACCCCCAAAAACAAGGCAATTACCCCCAAAACAAGGCAGTTAAACCTCAAAACAAGGCAGTTAACCCTCAAAACAAGGCAGTTAACCACCAAAACAAGGCAGTCACCCCCTCAAAACAAGGCAGTTACCCCCAAAACAAGGCAATTACCCCCAAAACAAGGCAGTTAAACCTCAAAACAAGGCAGTTAACCACCAAAACAAGGCAGTCACCCCCTCAAAACAAGGCAGTTACCCCCAAAACAAGGCAATTACCCCCAAAACAAGGCAGTTAAACCTCAAAACAAGGCAGTTAACCCTCAAAACAACAGCTCCCTGGGCGCCAATGACGTGCAATCCACCTGCACCTCTCTGATTCAGAGGGTTAAATGCGGTAGACACATTTCGGTTGAATACATTCAGTTATGCAACTGACTTGGTTTCCCTCCCTCCTATCCGGTCAGATCGTGAGCACAGCTGTTTTCTTTCTGTTATGAAACGGCAGGCCTAAGAGAGGAAACAGAAAATGGTTTCATGAAATATAGATCTGATTCTGCAGCCTAAACAGAGCCTCAGCCAGGTTCACTGTGTGTGTGTGTGTGTGTGTGTGTGTGTGTGTGTGTGTGTGTGTGTGTGTGTTTGTGTGTGTGTGTGTTTGCGTGCGTGCGTGCGTGCGTGTATGTACTTGTCTGCGTATGTGCGTGCGTGTGTATGTGTGTACTTTTCTCAGTATCTGAGCTCACATAAAGAAGTTAGAGAGGGTCTTATGTAATGCCTCTCCTCTCCTGCTGCATTCTCCAAGACACACATACACACACGCGCACACACATACACACACATACACACACATACACACACATACACACGCACACACACGCTCGCCAGCCAGCCAGCCAGCCAGCCAGCCAGCCATATTCCTTTAATAAGCAAAGACGCTTGCGTTGACCTGAATTGTGTGAAAGTGGTGTTGCATACCTTCACCACCCATCAAGAAGTCCAGGACCCATTTGCACAGGGCGGGGTTCAGACCTAGGGTCCTTTAGCTTAGTGATGAGCTTGGAGGGCACTATGTTGTTGATGGCTGAGCTGCAGTCGATTCACAGCATTCTTACATACTGTAGGTCCTCTTGTCCAGATGAGATAGGGCAGTGGGCAGTGTGATGGCGAATGCGTCCTCCGTGGATCTGTTGGGGCGGTATGCAAATTGTAGAGGGTTTACTCTAGGACGTCGAGCAAGGTGGAGGTGATATGGGCCTTGATTAGACTCAAAGCACTTCATGATGACAGAGGTGAGTGCTGTGGGGAGATAGTCATTTCATTCAGTCACCTTGGTTTTCTAAACTTGCTTGGGTAGAGAAACAATGGTGAACATCTTGAAGCAGGTGGGGACAACAGACTGGGATAGAGAGAGATTGAATATGTCCGTAAACACTCCAGACAGCCATGCTCTGATGACGCGCCTGGTGGAGAGGGGGTTTCTCTACCACCTGAGTCACACTGGATCCCCAGGCCCAAATATATACCCACACAGGAACCCCAGACCCAAATATATACCCACACAGGATCCCCAGACCCAAATATATATACCCACACAGGAACCCCAGCCCCAAATATATACCCACACAGGAACCCCAGCCCCAAATATATACCCACACAGGAACCCCAGCCCCAGTATATACCCACACAGGATCCCCAGCCCCAGTATATACCCACACAGGAACCCCAGCCCCAAATATATACCCACACAGGAACCCCAGCCCCAAATATATACCCACACAGGAACCCCAGCCCCAAATATATACCCACACAGGATCCCCAGCCCCAAATATATACCCACACAGGAACCCACAGGATACCTAGCCCCAAATATATACCCACACAGGAACCCCAGCCCCAAATATATACCCACACAGGATACCCAGCCCCAAATATATACCCACACAGGATCCCCAGCCCCAATATATACCCACACAGGATACCCAGCCCCAAATATATACCCACACAGGAACCCCAGCCCCAAATATATACCCACACAGGATACCCAGCCCCAATATATACCCACACAGGATACCCAGCCCCAATATATACCCACACAGGATACCCAGCCCCAATATATACCCACACATGATACCCAGCCCCAATATATACCCACACAGGATCCCCAGCCCCAAATATATACCCACACAGGATCCCCAGCCCCAAATATATACCCACACAGGATACCCAGCCCCAATATATACCCACACAGGATACCCAGCCCCAAATATATACCCACACAGGATACCCAGCCCCAGAATATACCTACACAGGATACCCAGCCCCAGTATATACCTACACAGGATACCCAGCCCCAAATATATACCCAGCCCCAGTATATACCTACACAGGATACCCAGCCCCAGTATATACCTACACAGGATACCCAGCCCCAGTATATACCCACACAGGATACCCAGCCCCAGTATATACCCACACAGGATACCCAGCCCCAGTATATACCTACACAGGATACCCAGCCCCAGTATATACCTACACAGGATACCCAGCCCCAGTATATACCTACACAGGATACCCAGCCCCAGTATATACCTACACAGGATACCCAGCCCCAGTATATACCTACACAGGATACCCAGCCCCAGTATATACCCACACTGGAACCCCAGCCCCAGTATATACCCACACAGGATACCCCAGCCCCAGTATATACCTACACAGGATACCCAGCCCCAGTATATACCTACACAGGATACCCAGCCCCAGTATATACCTACACAGGATACCCCAGCCCCAGTATATACCTACACAGGATACACCCAGCCCCAGTATATACCCACACTGGAACCCCAGCCCCAGTATATACCCACACTGGAACCCCAGCCCCAGTATATACCCACACAGGAACCCCAGCCCCAGCCCCAGATACCCAGCCCCATATACCCACACTGGAACCCCAGCCCCAGTATATACCCACACTGGAACCCCAGCCCCAGTATATACCCACACAGGAACCCCAGCCCCAGTATATACCTACACAGGATACCCAGCCCCAGTATATACCCACACTGGAACCCCAGCCCCAGTATATACCCACACTGGAACCCCAGCCCCAGTATATACCCACACAGGAACCCCAGCCCCAGTATATACCTCATACCCAGTATTAGAGGTCAGCCGATTAATCGGAATGGCCGATTAATTAGGGACGATTTCAAGTTTTCATAACATTCGAAAATCTGTATTTTTGGGCACCGATTTGCTGATTTAAAAAAATATATATTGTGTTCATACCTAAGAACACATTCTTATTTTCAATGACGGCCTAGGAACGGTGGGTTAACTGCCTTATTCAGGGGCAGAACGACAGATTTTCACATTGTCAGCTCGGGGGATCCAATCTTGCAACCTTGCACTCCACAAGGAGACCGCCTGTTACGCGAATGCAGTAAGCCAAGGTAAGTTGCTAGCTAGCATTAAACTTATCTTATAAAAACCAATCAATCATAATCACTAGTTAACTACACATGATGATATTGATGATATTACTAGATATTATCTAGCGTGTCCTGCGTTGCATATAATCTGACTGAGCATGCAAGCATACAAGTATCTAAGTATCTGACTGAGCGGTGGTAGGCATTCATTCAAACAGCACTTTCGTGAGTTTTGCCAGCAGCTCTTCGTTGTGCGTCAAGCATGGCTCTGTTTATGACTTCAAGCCTATCAACTCCCGAGATGAGGCTGGTGTAACCGAAGTGAAATGGCTGGCTAGTTAGCGGGGTGCGCGCTAATAGCATTTCAAACGTCACTTGCTCTGAGCCTTCTAGTAGTTGTTCCCCTTGCTCTGCATGGGTAACGCTGCTTCGATGGTGACTGTTGTCGTTGTGTTGCTGGTTCGAGCCCAGAGAGGGACGGAAGCTATACTGTTACACTGGCAATACTAAAGTGCCTATAACAACATCCAATAGTCAAAGGTTAATGAAATTCAAATGGTACAGAGTGAAATTGTCCTATAATTCCTATAATAACTACAACCTAAAACTTCTTACCTGGGAATATTGAAGACTCATGTTAAAAGGAACCACCAGCCTTCATATGTTCTCATGTTCTGAGCCAGGAACTTTTACTTTCTTCTCCAACACTTTGTTTTTGCATTATTTAAACCAAATTGAACATGTTTCATTATTTACTTGAGGCTAAATTGATTTTATTGATGTATTATATTACGTTAAAATAAGTGTTCATTCAGTATTGTTGTAATTGTCATTATTACAAATAAATAAATTTTTAAAAATCATCCGATTAATCGGTATCAGCCATTTTAGGTCCTCCAATAATCGGTATCGGCGTTGAAAATCATAATCGGTCGACCTCTACAAGGTATACATATATCAACAATGGTGGGACCAACATCAATAAGGATAGAGACCCAGTATATACCTCAGACCCAATAGAGACCCAGTATATACCTCAGACCCAATAGAGACCCAGTATATACCTCAGACCCAATAGAGACCCAGTATATACCTCAGACCCAATAGAGACCCAGTATATACCTCAGACCCAATAGAGACCCAGTATATACCTCAGACCCAGTATAGACCCAGTATATACCTCAGACCCAATAGAGACCCAGTATATACCTCAGACCCAATAGAGACCCAGTATATACCTCAGACCCAGTATAGACCCAGTATATACCTCAGACCCAATAGAGACCCAGTATATACCTCAGACCCAATAGAGACCTAGTATATACCTCAGACCCAATAGAGACCTAGTATATACCTCAGACCCAATAGAGACCTAGTATATACCTCAGACCCAATAGAGACCCAGTATATACCTCAGACCCAATAGAGACCTAGTATATACCTCAGACCCAATAGAGACCTAGTATATACCTCAGACCCAATAGAGACCTAGTATATACCTCAGACCCAATAGAGACCTAGTATATACGTCAGACCCAGTATATACCTCAGACCCAGTATACCTCAGACCCAGTATACCTCAGACCCAGTATACCTCAGACCCAGTATAGACCCAGTATATACCTCAGACCCAGTATATACCTCAGACACAATAGAGACCCAGTATATACCTCAGAGTCTGCTTTCTATTCCGCAACAAAGCCTCCTTCACTCACGCTGCCAAGCTTACCCTAGTAAAACTGACTATCCTACCCGGCGATGTCATCTACAAAATTGCTTCCAACACTCTACTCAGCAAACTGGATGCAGTTTATCACAGTGCCATCCGTTTTGTTACTAAAGCATCTTATACCACCCACCACTGCGACCTGTATGCTCTAGTCGGCTGGCCCTCGCTACATATTCGTCGCCAGATCCACTGGCTCCAGGTCATCTACAAGGCCATGCTAGGCAAAGCTCCGCCTTATCTCAGTTCACTGGTCACGATGGCAACACCCATCCGTAGCACGCACTCCAGCAGGTGTATCTCATTGATCATCCCTAAAGCCAACACCTCATTCGGCCGCCTTTCGTTCCAGTACTCTGCTGCCTGTGACTGGAACGAATTGCAAAAATCGCTGAAGTTGGAGACTTTTATCTCCCTCACCAACTTCAAACATCAGCTATCCGAGCAGCTAACCGATCGCTGCAGCTGTACATAGTCTATTGGTAAATAGCCCACCCATTTTCACCTACCTCATCCCCACAGTTTTTTTAAAATTTACTTTTCTGCTCTTTTGCACACCAATATCTCTACCTGTACATGACCATCTGATCATTTATCACTCCAGTGTTAATCTGCAAAATTGTAATTATTCGCCTACCTCCTCATGCCTTTTGCACACATTGTATATAGACTCCCCTTTTTTTATCTACTGTGTTATTGACTTGTTAATTGTTTACTCCATGTGTAACTCTGTGTTGTCTGTTCACACTGCTATGCTTTATCTTGGCCAGGTCGCAGTTGCAAATGAGAACCTGTTCTCAACTAGCCTACCTGGTTAAATAAAGGTGAAATAAAAAATAAAAAATAAAAAGACCCAATATAGACCCAGTATATACCTCAGACCCAGTATAGACCCAGTATATATCTCAGACCCAGTATAGACCCCGTATATACCTCAGACCCAGTATAGACCCAGTATATACCTCAGACCCAGTATAGACCCAGTATATATCTCAGACCCAGTATATGCCTCAGACCCAGTATATACCTCAGACCCAGTATATGCCTCAGCCCCAGTATATACCCAGTATATACCTCAGACCCAGTATACCTCAGACCCAGTATAGACCCAGTATATACCTCAGACCTAGTATATGCCTCAGCCCCAGTATAGACCCAGTATATACCTCAGACCCAGTATAGACCCAGTATATACCTCAGACCCAGTATAGACCCAGTATATACCTCAGACCCAGTATAGACCCAGTATATACCTCAGACCCAGTATAGACCCAGTATATACCTCAGATCCAGTATAGACCCAGTATATACCTCAGACCCAGTATAGACCCAGTATATACCTCAGACCCAGTATAGACCCAGTATATATCTCAGACCCAGTATATGCCTCAGCCCCAGTATAGACCCAGTATATACCTCAGACCCAGTATACCTCAGACCCAGTATAGACCCAGTATATACCTCAGACCCAGTATATACCTCAGACCCAGTATATGCCTCAGCCCCAGTATAGACCCAGTATATACCCAGTATATACCTCAGACCCAGTATACCTCAGACCCAGTATAGACCCAGTATATACCTCAGACCCAGTATAGACCCAGTATATACCTCAGACCCAGTATAGACCCAGTATATACCTCAGACCCAGTATAGACCCAGTATATACCTCAGACCCAGTATAGACCCAGTATATACCTCAGATCCAGTATAGACCCAGTATATACCTCAGACCCAGTATAGACCCAGTATATACCTCAGACCCAGTATAGACCCAGTATATACCTAAGAACCAGTATATACCTCAGATCCATTTAAGTCATTTAAGTCATTTAGCAGACGCTCTTATCCAGAGCGACTTACAAATTGGTGCTTTCACCTTATAACATCCAGTGGAACAGCCACTTTACAATAGTGCATCTAGGTCTTTTAAGGGGGGTGAGAAGGATTACTTTATCCTATCCTAGGTATTCCTTAAAGAGGTGGGGTTTCAGGTGTCTCCGGAAGGTGGTGATTGACTCCGCTGTCCTGGCGTCGTGAGGGAGTTTGTTCCACCATTGGGGGGCCAGAGCAGCGAACAGTTTTGACTGGGCTGAGTGGGAACTGTACTTCCTCAGTGGTAGGGAGGCGAGCAGGCCAGAGGTGGATGAACGCAGTGCCCTTGTTTGGGTGTAGGGCCTGATCAGAGCCTGGAGGTACTGAGGTGCCGTTCCCCTCACAGCTCCGTAGGCAAGCACCATGGTCTTGTAGCGGATGCGAGCTTCAACTGGAAGCCAGTGGAGAGAGCGGAGGAGCGGGGTGACGTGAGAGAACTTGGGAAGGTTGAACACCAGACGGGCTGCGGCGTTCTGGATGAGTTGTAGGGGTTTAATGGCACAGGCAGGGAGCCCAGCCAACAGCGAGTTGCAGTAATCCAGACGGGGAGATGACAAGTGCCTGGATTAGGACCTGCGCCGCTTCCTGTGTGAGGCAGGGTCGTACTCTGCGGATGTTGTAGAGCATGAACCTACAGGAACGGGCCACCGCCTTGATGTTATTTGAGAACGACAGGGTGTTGTCCAGGATCACGCCAAGGTTCTTAGCGCTCTGGGACGAGGACACAATGGAGTTGTCAACCGTGATGGCGAGATCATGGAACGGGCAGTCCTTCCCGGGAGGAAGAGCAGCCCCGTCTTGCCGAGGTTCAGCTTGAGGTGATGATCCGTCATCCACACTGATATGTCTGCCAGACATGCAGAGATGCGATTCGCCACCTGGTCGTCAGAAGGGGGAAAGGAGAAGATTAATTGTGTGTCGTCTGCATAGCAATGATAGGAGAGACCATGTGAGGTTATGACAGAGCCAAGTGACTTGGTGTATAGCGAGAATAGGAGAGGGCCTAGAACAGAGCCCTGGGGACACCAGTGGTGAGAGCACGTGGTGAGGAGACGGATTCTCGCCACGCCACCTGGTAGGAGCGACCTGTCAGGTAGGACGCAATCCAAGCGTGGGCCGCGCCGGAGATGCCCAACTCGGAGAGGGTGGAGAGGAGGATCTGATGGTTCACAGTATCGAAGGCAGTCGATAGGTCTAGAAGGATGAGAGCAGAGGAGAGAGAGTTAGCTTTAGCAGTGCGGAGCGCCTCCGTGATACAGAGAAGAGCAGTCTCAGTTGAATGACTAGTCTTGAAACCTGACTGATTTGGATCAAGAAGGTCATTCTGAGAGAGATAGCGGGAGAGCTGGCCAAGGACGGCACGTTCAAGAGTTTTGGAGAGAAAAGAAAGAAGGGATACTGGTCTGTAGTTGTTGACATCGGAGGGATCGAGTGTAGGTTTTTTCAGAAGGGGTGCAACTCTCGCTCTCTTGAAGACGGGAGGGACGTAGCCAGCGGTCAGGGATGAGTTGATGAGCGAGGTGAGGTAAGGGAGAAGGTCACCGGAGATGGTCTGGAGAAGAGAGGAGGGGATAGGGTCAAGCGGGCAGGTTGTTGGGCGGCCGGCCGTCACAAGACGCGAGATGTCATCTGGAGAGAGAGGGAGAAAGAGGTCAGAGCACAGGGTAGGGCAGTGTGAGCAGAACCAGCGGTGTCATTTGACTTAGCAAACGAGGATCGGATGTCGTCGACCTTCTTTTCAAAATGGTTGACGAAGTCATCTGCAGAGAGGGAGGAGGGGGGGAGGAGGATTCAAGAGGGAGGAGAAGGTGGCAAAGAGCTTCCTAGGGTTAGAGGCAGATGCTTGGAATTTAGAGTGGTAGAAAGTGGCTTTAGCAGCAGAGACAGAGGAGGAAAATGTAGAGAGGAGGGAGTGAAAGGATGCCAGGTCCGCAGGGAGGCGAGTTTTCCTCCATTTCCGCTCGGCTGCCCGGAGCCCTGTTCTGTGAGCTCGCAATGAGTCGTCGAGCCACGGAGCGGGAGGGGAGGACCGAGCCGGCCTGGAGGATAGGGGACATAGAGAGTCAAAGGATGCAGAAAGGGAGGAGAGGAGGGTTGAGGAGGCAGAATCAGGAGATAGGTTGGAGAAGGTTTGAGCAGAGGGAAGAGATGATAGGATGGAAGAGGAGAGAGTAGCGGGGGAGAGAGAGCGAAGGTTGGGACGGCGCGATACCATCCGAGTATATACCTCAGACCCAGTATAGACCCAGTATATACCTCAGACCCAGTATATACCTCAGACCCAGTATAGACCCAGTATATACCTCAGACCCAGTATATACCTCAGCCCCAGTATAGACCCAGTATATACCTCAGACCCAGTATAGACCCAGTATATACCTCAGACCCAGTATAGACCCAGTATATACCTCAGCCCCAGTATAGACCCAGTATATACCTCAGCCCCAGTATAGAGCCAGTATATACCTCAGCCCCAGTATATACCTCAGACCCAGTATAGACCCAGTATATACCTCAGCCCCAGTATAGACCCAGTATATACCTCAGACCCAGTATAGACCCAGTATATACCTAAGCCCCAGTATATACCTCAGACCCAGTATAGACCCAGTATATACCTCAGACCCAGTATATACCTCAGACCCAGTATATGCCTCAGCCCCAGTATAGACCCAGTATATACCCAGTATATACCTCAGACCCAGTATACCTCAGACCCAGTATAGACCCAGTATATACCTCAGACCCAGTATATACCTCAGACCCAGTATAGACCCAGTATATACCTCAGATCCAGTATAGACCCAGTATATACCTAAGAACCAGTATATACCTCAGACCCAGTATATACCTCAGACCCAGTATAGACCCAGTATATACCTCAGACCCAGTATATACCTCAGACCCAGTATAGACCCAGAATATACCTCAGACCCAGTATATACCTCAGACCCAGTATAGACCCAGTATATACCTCAGCCCCAGTATAGACCCAGTATATACCTCAGACCCAGTATAGACCCAGTATATACCTCAGACCCAGTATAGACCCAGTATATACCTCAGCCCCAGTATAGACCCAGTATATACCTCAGCCCCAGTATATACCTCAGACCCAGTATAGACCCAGTATATACCTCAGACCCAGTATATACCTTAGACCCAGTATAGACCCAGTATATACCTCAGACCCAGTATATACCTCAGACCCAGTATATACCTCAGCCCCAGTATAGACCCAGTATATACCTCAGACCCAGTATATACCTCAGACCCAGTATATACCTCAGCCCCAGTATAGACCCAGTATATACCTCAGCCCCAGTATAGACCCAGTATATACCTCAGACCCAGTATATACCTCAGCCCCAGTATAGACCCAGTATATACCTCAGACCCAGTATATACCTCAGCCCCAGTATAGACCCAGTATATACCTCAGACCCAGTATATACCTCAGACCCAGTATATACCTCAGCCCCAGTATAGACCCAGTATATACCTCAGCCCCAGTATAGACCCAGTATATACCTCAGAACCAGTATATACCTCAGACCCAGTATATACCTCAGCCCCAGTATAGACCCAGTATATACCTCAGACCCAGTATATACCTCAGCCCCAGTATAGACCCAGTATATACCTCAGCCCCAGTATAGACCCAGTATATACCTCAGACCCAGTATATACCTTAGACCCAGTATAGACCCAGTATAGACCCTCTCTCAGAATAACATGTCCACACACCCTTGTGGATCAGCAAATAACATTAGTGAACATGTCTGTTTGGTTGTGCTATCTCTGTCGCCCTCTCGTGGTCAGACGAATAACAACACCTAGCTCCAAAATCATCTACATTCTAAACCATACTCTATATAGTGCACTGGAATTTGACATGTATATTAAACCTCTGTGTTTCTCTCTCTGTTTCAGCTGAACTGGAGTTTGTTCAGATAGTAATCATAATGGTGGTGATGACAGTGATGGTGGTGGTGATTATCTGTCTGTTGAACCACAGGCTGTCTGCCCTGGCCTTCTTTAGCAGACAGACACACAGCCACGACCAGGACAGACAGCGGGATCAGGTCAACATGCAGCACGTCAGTACACAACTTCTTACCTACCTACCTACCTACTTACTTACCTACCAGTCTAACTAATAAATGTTGCTTCATCCTCATTTTTATTGATGATTCTGGCTGGGGGCAGTGAGCAGAGCTGGAGGAGTTAGGAGGAGAAAGTATGAGCTAGGAGGAGCTGGATGAGCTAGGAGGAGCTGGAGGAGATAGGAGGAGATGGAGGAGCAAGTAGGAGCTGGAGGAGCTAGGAGGAGATGGTGGAGCAAGTAGGAGCTGGATGAGCTAGGAGGAGCTAGGAGGAGATAGGAGGAGATGGAGGAGCAAGTAGGAGCTGGAGGAGCTAGGAGGAGTTGGATGAGCAAGTAGGAGCTGGAGGAGCTAGGAGGAGCTGGATGAGATAGGAGGAGCTGGAGGAGATAGGAGGAGCTGGATGAGCTAGGAGGAGCTGGAGGAGATAGGAGGAGCTAGGAGGAGCTGGATGAGCAAGTAGGAGCTGGAGGAGCTAGGAGGAGCTGAAGGAGCAAGTAGGAGATGGAGAAGCTAGGAGGAGATGGTGAGCAAGTAGGAGCTGGCGGAGCTAGGAGAAGCTAGGAGGAGCTGGAGGAGCAAGTAGGAGCTGGAGGAGCTAGGAGAAGCTAGGAGGAGCTGGAGGAGCAAGTAGGAGCTGGAGGAGCTAGGAGAAGCTGGAGGAGCAAGTAGGAGCTGGAGGAGCTAGGAGAAGCTAGGAGGAGCTGGAGAAGTTTGGAGGAGCTGGAAGGAGCTAGGAGAAACTAGGAGGAGCTGGAGGAGCTAGGAGGAGCTGGAGAAGCTAGGAGGAGCTATGAGAAGCTAGGAGGAGCTAGGAGAAGCTAGGAGGAGCTAGGAGGAGCTAGGAGAAGCTAGGAGGAGCTGGAGAAGCTAGGAGAAGCTCGAGGAGCACGTAGGAGCTGGAGGAGCTAGGAGGTACTAGGAGGAGCTGGAGAAGTTAGGGGGAGCTAGAAGGAGCTGGGAGGATAGTGCAGTGTACTGCTCCCATTGCTGAGGAGAGGAGAGCGACTGGAGAGAGAGAGAAATTATAGAGAAAGGAAGAAAGAGCAGATATAGACAGCGACAGAGAAAGAGAGATAGATCGATGGATGGATGAGACCCAACCAAATCATGAGAGAACAAAAACATAACTATTTGACACATTGGAAAGAATCAACAAAAAAACTGATCAAACTAGAATGTTATCTGGCCCTAAACAGAGAGTACACAGTGGCAGAATACCTGACCACTGTGACTGACCCACACTTAAGGACAGGTTTGACTATGTACAGACTTAGTGAGCATAGCCTTGCTATTGAGAAAGGCCACCCTAAGCAGACCTGGCTCTCAAGAGAAGACAGGCTATATGCACACTGCCCACAAAATGGTGTCTGGTTGTCTGGGTATTGTTTGAGCTTCCTTCGTGGGCTGGCAGCATGCAGGGAGGGAGGTGGCCTTTACGCTGTTGTAGCATATTACAACATTTAAGAATTCTCTTATTCTGATTTTTTTCCCTCTTTCCAAATACTACTCTTCCCCTGTGTCTCTCACTTCGTTAGCTACCGTAGACTTTCATTATGTTAGTGTAATCAAACTGGCATGACTACATATTCCCTATGTAGTGCACTGCTTTTGACCAGGGCCATAAATAGGGAATATGGTGCCTTTTGTGACACAGACAAGAACTGCAGACTGCAGTGAGAGAGAGAGTGAGAGATAGCTAGAAGGATAGGGAGACAGTGAGAGATAGCTAGAAGGATAGGGAGACAGTGAGAGATAGCTAGAAGGATAGGGAGACAGTGAGAGAGAGTGAGAGATAGCTAGAAGGATAGGGAGACAGTGAGAGTGAGAGAGCTAGAAGGATAGAGAGTGAGACAGTGGTGTCAGGGTTAACCCAACTAGGTTGTTTAGAAACACAGCAAGCTAACAGAACAGCCACAGTGGGGCTCTCCAGCCCCTTCTAGCCACAGCACTGTTAATCAGTACTTTCTGCCAGACGGGGCTCGTTGATTTTTAACAATCTCTCAAATCAATTCAATTCAAAGGGCTTTATTGGCATGGGACACATATGTTTACATTGCCAAAGCAAATGAATTAGATAATAATCAAAAGGGAAATAAACAATAAAGATTGACAGTAAACATTACATTCACAAATGTTACAAAAGAATAAAGATATTTCAAATGTCATATTATGTCTATGTACAGTGTTGTAACGATGTGCAAATAAAGTACAAAATGGAAAATAAATCAACATCTCTCTTCCTCCCTCCCTCCTTCTCTTTTTCCCTCTCCTCTACCTCTCTTTCTCTCTTCCTACCCCTCTCTCCTCTGCTCTCTCCCACCTCTTCTCTTTCTCTTTCCTCTGCCTCTCTCCATCCCCCTTTCTTTCTCCCCTGTTCCTTCTCCCCCTCTCTCTCTCTCTCTCTCTCTCTCTCTCTCTGTCCCTGTCTCTCTCTCGCAGGATGGCTGTGTGTGGCCAACCAACAGTTTGGTGATGCAGCAGGGAACCACAGAGGTGAGTGGATCGTCTACCGTTGTTACGCGTACCTTGCATTGTCATTTGATAGGTTAACACAGTGCAAGCCCCTTTGCTGTTGACTGAGTAATTGCATAATGGCTGGACCCCTGACATATTCAGAGCAGCTTCTCTGTCTTACTTGAATCAGATAACATACATTCAAAGTAGTGTTAATATTTACTTAACCTATGGATTTGATATGCTGCTACACAGTGCAGTGCAGAGTCCATAGTGTTGGTTAAATCCCTGAGGTGCTGACTACATCCCCCCCTCCCCTATAGGTGATGTTTGGGCCCAAGCCGACCCAGGAGAGGTTCAACCCTCCCTCCTTTATGCAACGGGAGCATTTCAGCCGCTTCCAGCCCACCTACCCCTACCTGCAGCAGGACATTGACCTGCCGCCCACCATCTGTCTTTCTGATGGGGAGGAGCTGCCGCCCTATAAAGGCCCATGTACCTTACAGCTAAGAGACCCAGAGCAGCAGCTGGAGCTGAGCAGAGCATCCATCAGGCCCCCCCCTAACAGGACCATCTTCCACAGCGACCTGATCCATGTTTACGTCCACAGTGGTGGCCCTCGACCCCCCAGCAGTAACGCTGGTGTCAGTGCCGCCGAACGCATGGAGGGACTGCCTCCTACCTACAGTGAGGTCATGGGTCACTACCCAGGATCCTCTGTGTTTCACCACCAGAACCAGTACAGCAATAAAGAGCCGTTCGCCCAGTGGACAGAGAGCAAAGACAGGACACTGACAGACAGAGACAGGCAGATGAGCAACAAAAGCACAACCACCACAGGCTCCTCTGGCTCTGGCAAGGTCAAGGACAAAGAGAAGGATAGGGACAGGCAACGGGACAAACCAGTGTGAGGGGGGGGGGGTTGTAGCTGGTCTGTACCAAACAGGACCTACCCCTCTCACCTGAAGGGGAGTGGCCTCCTCTCAGCATTCCCCATGCACAATATGAAGAAACCTGAGGAGCCAAGCTTACAAACACTCTATGAAGAAACCTGAGGAGCCACGCTTACAAACACTCTTTTTGTATTCCTTCGTTCGGCGTTCAAGAATTATGGGCTTCTGCTTGAACACTAAGGCTTCATAGCTCATTTCTTGTTTGTTTATTTTTGTATGCTTTCATTTATTTAAAATAAGATTGTTGACACTGATTGTGTTTGAATGACTGTAACACCCAGTTATAGAAGTTATGGCTTTTATTGTCTTAAATAAATAAAAATCCCAGATCAGTGCACAAACCTTCAATCAGAATCAGAGTGCCACGATTTTGCTAAATCAACGGGATATATCATCAGAAATCAAAACCTAACTTATTGTTTAAAAGCTTCTCCTAGTTTGATTGTTTGTGTGAGCTCCAAATGTTTTGAATGACTGGTTATTTTTCTGTTATTATCCACAACTCTGATCCAGCCTAACGTCCCCTGAAACTAACTCCAACACGGCAGTTCCGTTTAAAGACACACTGAGTATACCAAACATTTGGAACAACTTCCTAATATTGAGTTGCATCCCCACCTTTTGCCCTCAGAAGAGCCTCAATTCATCAGGGCATGGACTCTACAAGGTGTCGAAAGCGTTCCACAGGGATGCTGGCCCATGTTGACTCCAATGCTTCCCACCGTTGTGTCAAGTTGGCTGGATGTCCTTTGGGTGGTGGACCATTCTTGATACACACGGAAAACTGTTGAGCGTGAAAAACCCAGGAGAGTTGTAGTTCTTGACACAAACCGGTGCGCCTGGCACCTTTTACCATACCCCATTCAAAGGCACTTCATTTGTTTTGTCTTGCCCATTCACCCTCTGAATGGCACACAGACACAATCCATGTCTCAATTGTCCCAAGGCTTAAACATCTTTCTTTAACCCGTCTCCTCCCCTTCATCTACATGTCTCCTCCCCTTCATCTACATGTCTCCTCCCCTTCATCTACGTGTCTCCTCCCCTTCATCTACGTGTCTCCTCCCCTTCATCTACATGTCTCCTCCCCTTCATCTACATGTCTCTTCCCCTTCATCTACATGTCTCCTCCCCTTCATCTACATGTCTCCTCCCCTTCATCTACATGTCTCTTCCCCTTCATCTACATGTCTCCTCCCCTTCATCTACACTGATTTTAGTAGATTTAACAAGTGACATCAATAAGGGATCATAGCTTTCACCTGTATTCACCTGGTCAGTCTATGTCAAGGAAAGAGCAGGTGTCCTTAATGTTTTGTACACTCTAGTGTATACATCCGGTTATAGAGTTAAAGATATGTCTTTATATTTACATTTTCCAATTCCTTGTCTCTTCTGACAGACCAAGTGAATAATGGTGGTCTCTCTCTCTCTTTCTCTCTCTCTCTCTCTCTCTCTCTCTCTCTCTCTCTTTCTCTCTCTCTCTCTCACTAACGCGCTCTCTCTCATTAATGTTGCTTTAATCCTTTCGACTAGCACATTTCCTGTCTGTTAGAGTTGTCATGGAGATCACTTTGCCTTGTAGTCTTCTGCACATCCACTAACTTGTCTAGTAGAGGTCCCCCTGTTCAACATGTTACTGCAGTCTTAGCGGGTTAACATGTTACTGCAGTCTTAGCTGGTTAACATGTTACTGCAGCCTTAGCTGTTCAACATGTTACTGCAGTCTTAGCTGGTTAACATGTTACTGCAGTCTTAGCTGTTCAACATGTTACTGCAGTCTTAGCTGTTCAACATGTTACTGCAGTCTTAGCTGTTCAACATGTTACTGCAGTCTTAGCTGGTTAACATGTTACTGCAGCCTTAGCTGTTCAACATGTTACTGCAGTCTTAGCTGGTTAACATGTTACTGCAGTCTTAGCTGTTCAACATGTTACTGCAGTCTTAGCTGTTCAACATGTTACTGCAGTCTTAGCTGTTCAACATGTTAATGCATTTACATTTAACACATTTAAGTCATTTAGCAGACGCTCTTATCCAGAGCGACTTACAAATTGGTGCGTTCACCTTATGACATCCAGTGGAACAGCCACTTTACAATAGTGCATCTAAATCTTTTAAGGGGGGTGAGAAGGATTACTTTATCCTATCCTAGGTATTCCTTAAAGAGGTGGGGTTTCAGGTGTCTCCGGAAGGTGGTGATTGACTCCGCTGTCCTGGCGTCGTGAGGGAGTTTGTTCCACCATTGGGGGGCCAGAGCAGCGAACAGTTTTGACTGGGCTGAGCGGGAACTGTACTTCCTCAGTGGTAGGGAGGCGAGCAGGCCAGAGGTGGATGAACGCAGTGCCCTTGTTTGGGTGTAGGGCCTGATCAGAGCCTGGAGGTACTGAGGTGCCGTTCCCCTCACAGCTCCGTAGGCAAGCACCATGGTCTTGTAGCGGATGCGAGCTTCGACTGGAAGCCAGTGGAGAGAGCGGAGGAGCGGGGTGACGTGAGAGAACTTGGGAAGGTTGAACACCAGACGGGCTGCGGCGTTCTGGATGAGTTGTAGGGGTTTAATGGCACTGCAGCCTTAGCTGTTCAACATGTTACTGCAGTCTTAGCTGTTCAACATGTTACTGCAGTCTTAGCTGTTCAACATGTTACTGCAGTCTTAGCGGGTTAACATGTTACTGCAGTCTTAGTGGGTTAACATGTTACTGCAGTCTTAGCTGTTCAACATGTTACTGCAGTCTTAGCTGTTCAACATGTTACTGCAGTCTTAGCTGTTCAACGTGTTACTGCAGTCTTAGCTGTTCAACATGTTACTGCAGTCTTAGCGGGTTAACATGTTACTGCAGTCTTAGCGGGTTAACATGTTACTGCAGTCTTAGCTGGTTAACATATTACTGCAGTCTTAGTGGGTTAACATGTTACTGCAGTCTTAGCGGGTTAACATGTTACTGCAGTCTAAGCTGTTCAACATGTTACTGCAGTCTTAGCTGTTTAACATGTTACTGCAGTCTAAGCTGTTCAACATGTTACTGCAGTCTTAGCGGGTTAACATGTTACTGCAGTCTTAGCTGTTCAACATGTTACTGCAGTCTTAACTGTTCAACAAGTTACTGCAGCCTTAGCTGTTCAACATGTTACTGCAGTCTTAGCTGTTCAACATGTTACTGCAGTCTTAGTTGTTTAACATGTTACTGCAGTCTTAGCTGTTCAACATGTTACTGCAGTCTTAGCTGTTCAACATGTTACTGCAGTCTTAGCTGTTCAACATGTTACTGCAGTCTTAGCGGGTTAACATGTTACTGCAGTCTTAGCTGTTCAACATGTTACTGCAGTCTTAGTGGGTTAACATGTTACTGCAGTCTTAGTGGGTTAACATGTTACTGCAGTCTTAGCTGTTCAACATGTTACTGCAGTCTTAGCTGTTCAACGTGTTACTGCAGTCTTAGCTGTTCAACATGTTACTGCAGTCTTAGCGGGTTAACATGTTACTGCAGTCTTAGCTGTTCAACATGTTACTGCAGTCTTAGTGGGTTAACATGTTACTGCAGTCTAAGCTGTTCAACAAGTTACTGCAGTCTTAGCTGTTCAACATGTTACTGCAGTCTTAGCTGTTCAACATGTTACTGCAGCCTTGGCTGTTCAACATGTTACTGCAGTCTTAGCTGTTCAACATGTTACTGCAGTCTTAGTTGTTTAACATGTTACTGCAGTCTTAGCTGTTCAACATGTTACTGCAGTCTTAGCTGTTCAACATGTTACTGCAGTCTTAGTGGGTTAACATGTTACTGCAGTCTTAGCTGGTTAACATGTTACTGCAGTCTTAGCTGGTCAACATGTTACTGCAGTCTTAGCTGGTCAACATGTTACTGCAGTCTTAGCTGTTCAACATGTTACTGCAGTCTTAGCTGGTTAACATGTTACTGCAGTCTTAGCTGGTCAACATGTTCCTGCAGTCTTAGCTGTTCAACATGTTACTGCAGTCTTAGCTGGTTAACATGTTACTGCAGTCTTAGCTGGTTAACATGTTACTGCAGTCTTAGCTGGTCAACATGTTACTGCAGTCTTAGCGGGTTAACATGTTACTGCAGTCTTAGCTGTTCAACATGTTACTGCAGTCTTAGCGGGTTAACATGTTACTGCAGTCTTAGCTGTTCAACATGTTACTGCAGTCTTAGTGGGTTAACATGTTACTGCAGTCTTAGTGGGTTAACATGTTACTGCAGTCTTAGCTGTTCAACATGTTACTGCAGTCTTAGCGGGTTAACATGTTACTGCAGTCTTAGCTGTTCAACATGTTACTGCAGTCTTAGTGGGTTAACATGTTACTGCAGTCTTAGCTGTTCAACATGTTACTGCAGTCTTAGTGGGTTAACATGTTACTGCAGTCTTAGTGGGTTAACATGTTACTGCAGTCTTAGCTGTTCAACATGTTACTGCAGTCTTAGCTGGTTAACATGTTACTGCAGTCTTAGTGGGTTAACATGTTACTGCAGTCTTAGCTGTTCAACATGTTACTGCAGTCTTAGCTGTTCAACATGTTACTGCAGCTGACAAAGAAGACAGTGTCTGTAGAAACATATTCCTGTCATTCCCTAGTTAACCCCTACTGGTCATTCCCTAGTTAATACCTACTGGTCATTCCCTAGTTAACCCCTACTGGTCATTCCCTAGTTAATACCTACTGGTCATTCCCTAGTTAACCCCTACTGGTCATTCCCTAGTTAACCCCTACTGGTCATTCCCTAGTTAATACCTACTGGTCATTCCCTAGTTAATACCTACTGGTCATTCCCTAGTTAACCCCTACTGGTCATTCCCTAGTTAATACCTACTGGTCATTCCCTAGTTAATACATACTGGTCATTCCCTAGTTAACCCCTACTGGTCATTCCCTAGTTAATACCTACTGGTAATTATCTAGTTAATACCTACTGGTCATTCCCTAGTTAATACCTACTGGTCATTCCCTAGTTAATACCTACTGGTCATTCCCTAGTTAACCCCTACTGGTCATTCCCTAGTTAATACCTACTGGTCATTATCTAGTTAATACCTACTGGTCATTCCCTAGTTGATACCTACTGGTCATTATCTAGTTAATACCTACTGGGTAAAGGTTTCCCTAGTTAATACCTACTGGGTAAAGGTTTCCCTAGTTAATACCTACTGGTCATTCTCTAGTTAATACCTAGTGGTCATTCCCTAGTTAATACCTACTGGTCATTCCCTAGTTAATACCTACTGGTCATTCCCTAGTTAATACCTACTGGTCATTCCCTAGTTAACCCCTACTGGTCATTCCCTAGTTAATACCTACT